>NW_027396689.1:0-102967 GCF_047715775.1 Aspergillus undulatus
GGAACCTATAACAGGAAGCACTTACTGATCAACAAATCACATAACTGATCATAATCATCCTCAGACTTGCAGTCAATTAATGCAGCCATTCGGCTCCATACTCCAGATCCTTTATTCTGATTTCCGACTGCATCTGTTATTGATACGAAAGTATGAGACCACGCGATCTCTAGCTTAGCCGCTTGGCTACTCGAACTCTCGAGCGTTTACCCCTCATCGTGTTAATCGTTGTATCCATCAAGAAGAGAGACAATCGTCTAGAGGATAGAGACCTTATAGATGAAGGCATCCGCTCATTAGTAGGCTACGTGCGTGTAGTCGATACAGCTTCATTCTGCCCCTCAAACCTTCTTCCCCTGTGCAAACCACAACAGTTATAGTTCGAAAAAAATGAACACGGCAAAAGATAATTATCCCTTTTAGTTGCCAGAGGATTGGTCGGTGGAGAGGATCTATCTCTTGAAGAAATTGTCCAAGTCCTAACCAATTCGTAAGTACTTGGCAACTGGTTTAGAGCCTATTTGATACCTGTATATTGTTTCGGATCCATATCCACTACTATCCCCTCTATCCCAGTTGAATGGATAGAATTAAATTCGACTGGCTGATCAGTTATCTTTTGAATTAGAGTAAACATTCTTTTAAATAATAGATAATAGCCATCTGTTGATTCTTGGTCTGTAAACACCCGAAGAAGTGTAATAACTTAGTAACTGGTTAGCAAATGTGTTGCAAGTAGTTATTAAGTAGTTATATACTAACTCTTTCCATGCTCAGATCATTGTTGATACAGAGGAATGTGGTGCAATTGAGTTAGTTAAATCAAAGTCACTTTTCTGTGGTAAGTACTTGGGAAATGCTGCTTAACTGTTTATCAGCTGCTTGCTAAGTGCTTGGTTAGCATATGATCACCCCCAAGGACCTGGAAAATTAGTACATGCTAAATGCAAGGTTACTTTTCACTGGATAATTCCTACAGATCTTAATCACAATCCCTATTTCATCTTTACTTCTCATGGTATTCATACACATTCTCCTCCACCTCCTCGAAAACCCCCAGCCAGAATTATGAATGGAATTCTGCAACTAATTAATCAGGCTCGAAGCCCAAGCTTAACACTTGGTAAGTACTTCCAAAGCAGTTTTTAATCAATTACTAAGGCTTTAAAATTACTATATAGGTTCTTTCCTAAAGAGTCCCGCGCTGCAGTCATTTTGCGCTGAACATAATTGTCATACAATTCAGCAGATTCATGATAGTTTCTCAAACCTGGACCCAATTAGGGCTATTATTAGGAAACAGCGCCTTTTACACTACCCAGCAGGTCAGGATGTTAATGGTGTTATTTTTGAATTAGGCAAGAACATAGATCTTCAGGTAAGTACTTTGCAACTGGTTAACAACTGCTTGGAGACTAATTAAATATTGCTTAGGAGTATGTTCAGGAGATTTATCAGAACAATAATCAAATTTTTATCATCTGTCTTCTTAAAGACCCAGCTGAACTCCTCCATACTTTACCTTCAGTTGAGATTGATATGTCATATAAGCGTGTTCAATCTAAAGAGCTGAAGGAGTTAGTATTTGCCACATATCTAAATAATCAGAAAAAGAGTATGTTGCAAAGAACTGCTTTCCAGGTGCTTATTAAACAGTTATTAACTACTCAAATTAGTTATCACCCTTTGCCGGGTCTTTACAACTGAGGATACCACGGAAGGCTACTATATTATCTTTAAGAAGATTTATAGTATGGTTAACAAGTTGACTGGTAAAAGGCTTACCTTTCGTGCTATTCATGGCACTGGACTTCATGCTCTTGTAATGGATATGGATACTAAACAGATTGAAGGTATGCCTTAACCACTTCCTAACAGCTTAGCAAATGGTAACTAACTACTTGATACAGGACTATCTCAGTTCTTAATGGAGATTAGACTGCGGCAACATCCGCGATATATCCAAATCTGCATATCCAAATCCGCATTATCCGCGGATATGGATGTATTCCGATATCCAACTATCCGCAACGATACGATATGGATAGCAAAAGATATCCGCAGTGCGGATTTGGATATTCTGTGGATAGGCAAACAATACAAACATGCCTGAATCTATTACAGCATAATTTATGTATGTTTTGAATATAATTTATTGTTCAGGGGTATATCTGAGCCACCATTTGAATATAAGAATCTCAATATTAAGATAGTATCCTGTAATTAGAAGACTTCTAATCTGCGAGCTAACTATGGTTTTATGATTTCATAGTCCTCAAACCCTCTTGGAGCTTTACGAGCCCTCTTAGTTCCCCGTGCCAGTATCTCATTCTAGGGCAAGGGGTACTTAATCTCACCATCTAGCTCACAGGTCTGTTGTACATGCTGTTCTTTTCTTTGTCCCTCATTGCCAGTTCCTATACATTGTCTTTTACCTGGCCGTTCCTGTGTTTTAGTCCGAATATCGCCAATACCATCCTCCTCATTGTTACTGACAGGCTTAAAATCAACTTCTAGCTGAAGGGGAGCTCTCTCCTCTTCTAAAACAGCAAGCTCACTAGCCAGAAGATACTCTTTCATGAATTCTAGCTGCTCCTGTTCAAGCTCAAACTTTGTTGTACACATCCATATCATCAAGTCTTTGATCATGCAAGACTTAAGATGTCCACGGCGATAGTGACAAATATCACGAGCAGAGTTAAAAAGACGTTCAACACCTGCCCCACTAGCTGGAATAGCAAGAACATCGCGAGCAAGACTGGATAGTGCTGGGAACTCCTGCTCATGCTCTTTCCAAAAGGTTCTTGGTAATATATTAACTGTGCCTATTATCTAATATTAGTACAAAATTAAAGCTATTGGTTAGTACTTACCACTCTTAAGATATTTTGTAAGCTCATTATTATCTATGTTTGACCCAGAGTAGCATGACTGTGTTCTATGCTGGGAGGCACTATTTGAAACTAGTATTTCAATCTGTGATAGGTTTTTACACGGTAGTTGAGTACTTGGTCGTGGTAGTATATTAGACAGCCGCCTTGTATACTCCTTGAGGTAGTTAGTAAGACTCTTATGATACTATTCACGCTAGCCACCTTCCCATTCCTGTGTAGAAAAGAATTGGAGCTTGTTTAAGGGGGCAATAATTATGCTAATTGCAAAGATATCGCTATATATCTTGTCAGTCTCTTTATAATAAAAAGAGAGCTTTATCTTTGCTGCTTCAAGTGCATGAAGTATTATTGTTTTCCAAACAACCTTTTTATATTAAAGTTGCTGTATCAACTTCTCAAGGTAGTTAAATAGGTTGTTGTAGATACTAAAGATAAGATGAATAGTAACCTCCTTGGTTGTAGAGAGTACAGTCGTGTAGTCAAAAAATGGTTTTGTGATCCAAAGTAGGTACTCGATCTGGCGCCATTCTTCCTTGTTAAGCTTGAATTGGAGATATTGGTGCATTATACAGTACATATTAATAATAGACTGTAGTCGCTTTGCACGGCGAAGCATTAGGTATATAGAGTTCTAGCGAGTACGGACATCTTGGTATGGAACAAGCTTTAGGTCTGAGGTTTGAAGACTTAGAAATACTTCTTTTTATTATAGGCTTGCATTAATAAACATAGCAAGCTGTCGAACCTTTATTATTATTAGTAGAAGTCAGAGTTTAGTATAAACATATACATACCTTATTTAATGTATCCACAATTTCCCTTGATCCACTCTCTTTCTGGGGAGGGTTTGTACTTTGGTCAGAGCACTCCTTAGCAGAATCATTAACTAGGTTTACTTTCATCTTCCCAAGCAGTTAATTCAAGCTAAGCTAGATAACATGGGCAATGCATGGGATTTGGATAATTGTAGCATTGCTACTAAAATCCTGTGACTGAATTGATTCCTGCAGACTTGCCATTAGAGTTCTGTTGTTTGATGCATTATCCGTAGTAATTGATAGTATGCGGTTGCTAATCTCATGCTCTTGAAGGACTTTGAGAAGAACTGAGCTTAAGTTACCTCCATTATGCATACCATAAAGAGGCTCAAACCCAAGAAGGATCTCATGATAGTTCCATTCCTGGTCAATAAAGTACCCAGTGACTGCCATGAATGCTTGGTTAAATAGCAATGTCCAGCAGTCAAGTGCAAGTAAGAGCTTCCTATTCGGTGGAAGCTTTTTAAGTAGAGTTTTCTGTTTTTCTTTGACATTTTTCTATAGATATCGTTGAAGAGTTCTGCTTGATAGGAGCTTTGGCTTTGATAGCGCAAGTTGTATAATATCAATAAACTCGTCAAGTTCGTGATGCTCGGTAAATCGAAAGGGAAGACATCCAATAGTAATTATATTTAATAGCTTTTCCATGAAAAGCTCTTGACTATAAAGTTTTCGAGGAGAATGCTGATACTAAATAAGAGTAATATCAGTATATTTGATAGATAATACCAGGCCTTATACTAACCGAGTCTTGGATAAGCTGGTCTATACCCTTCTGTTGTTTAGGTACCGTACGTTGATAGGCAGCTTCTTTAAGGTATGCTTTCATTGGAGATAATCCTGCTCGACAATGACCTGGGTGAACAAGAACATTCAAACATTGTTTGCACATAACCTTTGGCTAGCCGGTTTTCTCATCAGTAACCTGATCAAAATGCTCCCAGTATGATGAGCTCTTCTTCCCATCCTAATGTATTATATCCTGTAATTCCTTCTTTGATCCAAAGTCTGTCTATAGCCACTACCTAACAAAGTTATCCTTCGACATATCAGAATAAAGGATCCAATTTTTGCGAAATCTAGGTCTAACACGTGAAAGTGTCTCAGGGGGGCGCGATCGCGGGGGTGGGAAAACAAAGTCCGAGTCTAATGTAGAGATAATAGTATATTGACTATCAGGGATATACTGTGTATTATCTGAATATAAGAAGTCAGGTTCATAGAAAGAGTCAGAGAATTGGGATTGCTGGCTTTGTAATATCTTCGGGTAGGATACTGCTAGAAGTAATGATTAAGAGAGAGGTAAGGGGACTTACGAAGCATTAAGAGAGGGAATGCTTAGAGGATAGATAATAAAACCTGGGAGTTACAGGAATATGATTGTAGATTTGATAGATCAAGTTTCTAGATTCTCTTCTATCATGATTGGTTTACTAGTAACATTAGTGCGGATATCTACATGATATCCATTGGATATCATGCGATTATCCACGGATTATCCACAGATTATCCTCTAATATCCATGGATAATCAGCAGATATCCATTGGATGTCGTGGTATCTGGCAGATATCCGGCAGATATCATCTGATGATCTCTTAATATCCACAAGCTCCGAACAAAACCAAGGAGGTCTATACACCCATGCTATATAATCAGACTCAGGCTCCTTAAGTTATACAAGCAGGATCGAAGAATATGGGTAAGGTAATATAGCATGAGAAGGCTGAACTAATCGATCTACAAGATATTCAAGTTCTGTGCCAATAAGGTGAACATACCAGCAGAGGTAATAGCTTCAGCAGTTTTATATAGTAATCTCTGGTACTGATATATATTTTATAAATGCCAGGCGACAGTATCATGCGACGCCGCCAGGTGGTACTGGCAAGCCTGTCACGACCAGAACAGGCGTATATTACGGAACTTAATCAGCTAATTATGCATCCTGTGCCAGGCTAGATTGGGTTAATCTAGCGAGAATTATGCTAATGCGGATATTAATAAAATATCCATATCGTATCCGCGCGGATTTTGATGTGGATAAAGATAGCAACTCAGGTATCTGGTATCCGCATGGATACGATATGGATAGCATTTGCTATCTGATATCCGCGGATATGCCGCAGTCTAATGGAGATTGACCCGGAACATCATTCACGACTCTGGCTCTTGAAGAATATTCTTATTCTATGTCGGGTGCACTTTCTTCGAGGTATTCGTGAAACTATTCGCAAAAACCGTTTAAATCATCATCTTCGGGCACGAATGGCAGCACTTCTAGATTGTGAATCTGAGGAGGACTATCAAAAATGGTGTGATTATTTGATCTGTAAGTACTTTCTAACTAGTTGGACAGTACTTTGCAAGTACTTGCTAATCAGCTACCTTAAAAGGTTATGAAGAACCGGCCGTGCAAAACTGGGCTCGGCACAAGAAAAGTGCAGTTATTGCAGCAGGCCTTAACAAGTACTGCTCTCTTATTCCCCATTATATTTTTGATCTAGTTCGGAAGAGTACAAATGCAGTTGAGCAGACACATAATAAGTCTAATCGCCGTGGAAAGCACTTGACACTCTTACAAGCCATTCTAGAGTAAGTACTAACTGCTCTTTTAGTACCTGCAAACTGCTTGCTAACCACTTATTCTGTATATGTAGGTCATGGAAGCTAGATATACAAGATATCCAGCAAAATCGAGCATATAGCTCTTATGGTATACGACACCAGCATGCAACTCGAACTCTTGAGGCAGGATATCTTAATCATATGGCTTACTCTGGTATGTTTGATCTATACTTGTAAAATACTTAGCAAGCATTTTCCAAGCACTTTACAAGCACCTATACTAAGGCCTTTTATAGAGCTAGCTCGACAAGAGGAAGAATCTAACTCTTCTGAATTAAATATTGAGGATAATAACCAATTATTCTTTCCATCTTCTAGTAGTGGAAGGCCATTACAAAGAACTCCAAGTCAAAGAGGCAGTCGAAGAGGCAGTCGAAGAGGCAGTCAAAGCCAGCGAGGAAGCTCCCGGGCAAGATCAAGGTACGATACCTTTTAAGTATTTAAAAACTATTTATTAAATACTTACCATACACTTTACTAGCACCTCCCAGGTTAGTCTTCAAAGAGTTGCTACTGCAAATTCACGCGACCAATCTCAGAATTCCGAGCTGCAGAAGTTGGAGGACGAGTTAAAGATCCAGAACTTGAAGGCTGAATTGCTTGCAAAACAGATTGAAATAAAAAAGAAAGAGCGAGAATTGCGTGAGTTAGAGTTAGAAAACCAAAAGTAGTTTTAGTTATTAATCAGTTTCCAAGTACTTATAAAGTGGTTCGTTGACTAGAGGTTATAGTAGTCAAGATATATATTTTTCCCGTATCCTTGATGTATCCACAATTCATCCCAACCCTCCATGAATTTCTATATTGATTACGTTATAAATGCTTTTGAAGTACTCTGCAAGTACTTTACAAGTACTTGACATTGTATTAAGGGTTGTTTCATCACTTTGTACGCTTGCTTTTGACCTCTAAATAATGTATGTAAGTTTGTTGATGGTAAAGGTATTGAAAGCAACAAAGCGGTAAGGGAGATACAGATGTAAAGTCAACGTGGAATCAGGGGCACGGGCCACATTCCACCCGCCTTTCTGCCTGAGGCAGACTAGTGCGTCGATGCCAGCTTTTAGCGCGTCGAACTCAGCTGGTTTCTGACCGAACGACGAATTTTTGCTCCACGTTACTACTTCCTCTCTTCAACGCGTTATTTTATCACCACCACCTTTAAGAATACCTTTATCTAAAGAAAATCGGATGCAAATGGCAATTTCTGCTTATCAAAATGGAAAAGCTAAATCAGTACTTGGTACTGCAGATATCTATGGTGTATCTGATTCCACCCTTCGCGCCCGTCTTGAAGGAAGAAAAGCACGCTCAGAAACACGCGCCAACAGCCATAGATTAACAGCTCTTGAGGAGGATGTCCTTGCTAAGCGTCTGCTAGATACAGATCAACGAGGCTTTTCAATTCGACCAGAGTTTCTGCGTGGAATGGCGCAAACCTTACTCAGGAACTGTACACGGAATCTACTCGAAACCCTAGGTATTAACTGGGCATCTAAGTTTGTTAAACGCCATCCTGCACTACGCACACGATACAATCGAAGAATATCATACCAGCGTGCAAAGCAGGAGGATCCAAAGGTCTTAAAACCATGGTTTGAGACTGTACGAGCAACTATTCAAGAATATGGCATACACTCAGATGATATCTGGAATTTCGATGAGACTGGCTTTGCAATGGGCCTCTGTACAATATCTAAGGTAATCACTGCAGTTAAACGCAGTGAGAGACCTTGTATAGTTATCCAAGGAGATCGTGAATAGGTTACCATAATTGAATGCATCAGTTCGAAAGGGAGCTATATACCGCCAATGGTTATTCTAAAGGGAAAAGAACAACAAGCTACTTGGTATCAGGAACCCAACCTTTATCAAGATACAGGTTAGAGGCTTGTACTAAGTCAGAATAGCTAGACAACAGATAAAATAGGCCTTTCCTGGCTAAAAGAACTATTTGAACCCTATTCTAGATATCTTTTAACTGGTGCAAAGCAGTTGCTTATCCTTGATAGTTATTCAAGCTATCGAACTGCAGAATTCGATAATTTCTGCAAAGATAATACAATTATCTGTCTTTGTATACCTCTATATATATCTTATCTTCTTCAACTATTGGATGTTGGTGTCTTTGGACCATTAAAACATGCATATAGTAAATTAGTTAAAGATATGATGGCAGCTAGGAATAATTATATTAATAAAGAGGATTTCCTATACTTATATCCTTCAGCACGCGCCCAAGTCTTCACTACAAATAATATATACAATGGCTTTGCAGGAGCTGGTCTCAAACCACTTAATCAAGACCAGGTTCTTGAGAAAATCACCTTTCAACTTTGTATACTAACACTACCTCTTCATGAAGTTAAAGGTTCAATTTCCTCTACTTTTTAGATACCTCAAAATCCTCGCCAGCTTGATTATAAAGTCCGCAGCCTACAAAGAAGTCTTCAAAAGCAAAGGACACTTTCTAGCAGCCCAGTCTCCCATATTCAATATCTTGAAAAAGCCGCGCAAATAGCAATGAATACAAACCTTCTTCTTTAACAAGAAATCAAGGCTCTACGTGCCGAAAACAAGCGGAAAACTAAAAAAAAGGCAAGAAAACGTGCTGTACTAGGGGGTGATGTTATTCTATCTATACAAGAAGGTCTTGATCGCATTCAGCAGCTTGATGTGCAAGATCAGGAGCATGTTGAAGGGTCAGTATCTATGCCTCGCCAGCGCGCTCCACCACGTTATAGTGGGTGCTGTAAGGGGACGTAAATAGATGGATCTTCCTATCTAAACGTGCCGTATGTACAAGAAGGAATCGCTGAAGAAGAGAACAGATCAGGAGGGGCAGACAGAAGGTAGAGGGGCAGGAACCACGTAACCACAGCCGCGTAAGCTACGCGGTGCATGTTATGGGATCAACCCATAACAACCGGCCCTATTAAATAAACAGATAGAAAGTAGTTAGTAACTACTTGATAAGTACTCGGAATATGGTTAGGTTAATATATAACACGGAAAACCAATGTTAGTAGTCACTATATAAATGTATATATCTACATCGGGAATATAGAACATATTTTGATCAGTTAATAACCATTTATTTACTACCTAATGACTAGCTAGATTCTCATTAAGTCATTATGCTCAAAGCTTCGTAATATCATGATTGAGTTAACTGCTTGCTAACTACCTACTAAGCAGTTCCCCCTTCCTGCCCCCCGGATGCTGCGGCGTGGGTGGGATGCATGTCACCGCAATCAAAGAAGATAAAAAAAATCGCAGTGGTTAATGTCTTTGCAGTAATCATTGCGGGTACTACAAGAGTCGCAGGGAACTTTATGCCCTATCTTGGTAACAGCAGCGCGCATATTGGTGACGTGAACCTGGATTAAGCAGTTAGCCAGCACTTAGTAAATAGTTAAGAACTACTTACACTTCCATCTTTCTTCACAGGCAAGGGCGGAAGGACGGACGACGACCCAGCCTTGCTGGGAGAGGTTGGGTCGTATTCAGCGACAGAAGGAGTACCCCCGGCGGAGGGCGAGGTAGCAGACCCAGAGGTACCGGAGGCGCCAGGCTCAAGTCCTCCATACAAACTTTTATACCACTCTATAACCAGTTAGTAAGTAGTCAATGAGTAGTTAATGAGTAGTTAGAAAACACTTACTCAGACCCTCATCAACAAGTTTCTGGGGTACGCGACCGCCAGAAGTTCCTTCCGGTAGCGAGATATTATCATGAGTTTCAATATGGGTTCGCAGGTTGTTAGTGGTCTTGTAGTTATGCTAAGCAGTTACCAAGTAGTTAGCAAGTAGTATTTAAACAGTTAGGGGGTACTTACAGTGGACTTCGAGCAGTCAGGGACACGGCAAAAGACTTCGCCATAGTGGATATAGATATCGACGTTCTTGTCCTATTAACCATTTAGCAAGCAGTTAGGTATCAGTTGTATTGCCAAGAAAATAACTTACTGGTTGTAATCGGGGAGTACGAGGCAGCCGGCCTCAGTGTCACGGAGGTACCACTGGTACTACTTCTAAACACTCAATTAGTATTCCAAAAGCAATAAAAATGTGATTATTATTAGACTATAGCTGATAATAATGCTTTATAAGTGATTTTAAATCGGTTTGAGCTCACATTGGTTGAAAGCGACGCCATAGAAAGTTGATGATGGTAAGTGTTATGAAATGGGTGGCTTGGGCTGAAAGATTTCTAAAGTTCGGTCGTGGGTCGGGTGATTGAAATCCAGCTTACATCAGCGGTTTCGGCTCGAGCGACCGATTTTGAGACCACGGGTGACCTGGAACCACTCGTACCGGCCACCCAATAGGACGAGACATCCATCGTTTCTCACAATAATTAGGGGTCACCTGACCGTCAAGGCCATCATGTGACCAAATTAGGCTCGAGCGACCGAAATTAACACCCAGGCTGACCTGCAACCACAAAAACGAGTCGACCTGCGCTGGATCCTCCACTTGCAAGGACATCACGCACTCTATGTAAGTCGGGCAGCATATTTCTCCCAACAAAGTCAATTGAATAGGACAGAAATGGCCCCGTCACGACGCTCCCGCACCCTCGGTGCTCTCCTCGCTCTCCACGCCGGTGACGCCCTCGGCGCACCCCTCGAGTTCAAGCCCCACACCGTCATTCGCTCCCGCCACGCCACCAACACCGCATTCCCTCGGACCCTCACCGGCGGCGGCTTCCTCTCCTGGGCCCCTGGCGCTGCCACTGACGATACTGACCTCACACGCGCTGTCCTCCTCGCCTACCGCGATGCCATCCTCAGCGGCGACGACGTCATCACCAAGGCCGCCGAGCACTGTCTCGCGTGGTATCGGGGCGACCACTGGCCCGGTCGCCGGCCGGGTACCTTACCCCGCGACATCGGGGGTGCAACAAGGAGGGGTCTATCCTCGTTTGCTTCTTCCCGTGATCCCTCCTCCTCGGGTGCTGGCCAGGGCAGTGCCGGCAATGGCAGCCTAATGCGTTGCATCCCCACGGGGCTCTTCCAGACCGACCCGGAGCTGCTCGTCAAGGAGAGCCAATGCATCAGCGCCATCACGCACAATGACCGCCGATGCACCATCGCCTGCGCCGCCTACAACACCATCGTCTCCGCCCTGATCGTGCGCGGCCTGTCCGTCGAGGATGCCGTGTCCGCGGGCGAGCGTGTGGCCGTCTCGCTCGAAGGTGGCGGCGCGGATGGGCCCGTCCACGCCGCAATTAAGATCGGGCGCACAATCTTCCTCGAGGTTTTGGCCGATAAGGGGCCTAGAAAGCTTGGCTTCCCCGGGTCGTGTAGTGGGTTCGTGCTCGATTCGCTGACGCTTGCTGTTGCCGCCGTCCTGGATGAGCGGAGACTCGACCAGGTTCTTGTCGATGTCGTCAGGGTCGGCGGGGACACAGACACGAATGCTGCCATTGCAGGTGGCCTCCTCGGGGCGAGGGACGGCGAGGAAGCCGTGCTTGACGAGTGGAAGGACTTGCTGCAGTTTGGCGCAGAGTTCCGTCGCTTTGTTGACCAACTCTTGACAGCTCAGGGAGTCCTACCAGGAGAGGGAGTGGGACAGGGAAAGGGGCCATCATGACTTGAACGTCACCGTCATCTCGGGACAGACAAGGCGGGTTCAATGACTTTAATAAATGCGATGCGTCTAATCAATCTTTAGGACAGACTATCCATAGACTCCCTGCAACGCCCGCACAGGACCTGTTCTATGGACGCCCAGAAAATTCAAATTCTGTATATAGTGATAGCCAAAGCTCTAAGTCAACATACCATCGAGACGCTCACTAAACGCCTTCTGGATCTCAGAAATTTTGTACGTACCTACAGTGGGGTGACAAAAGTATTCGCCATGCCAAGAATTCCACAGTAAGCACTAGTGGTTAACCGCTTCTTAATTAGGCCTAGTCGAAGCTATTCTGCCTGCCAAAACAACGCGTAGATATCCAAACGTGTTGGTGAAGCTATGCCAACACCAACACCATGGGACGACGAGGCAAGGAATTGACACCAGATATTCGAGCGAGGCTCTGTGAGCTGAAGTCGCTTGGATGGAAATATATAATGATCCACAAGCGGTATCCCCATATCCCATACACGACGATTCGCTCTACAATTCAGCGTGAGAATAATCGAAAGAACCAGGAGACTTCCCCACGCTCTGGACAGCCGAAAATAATCTCTGCAGAGGATCAACGATATCTACTGAATCTTATTGAGCAAGATCAATATATAAAAATACGTGAGCTTTCCGAAGCTGTACAAAGCAGCCCTTCAGTGCATACAGTTCAATGTTTATTCCGCACGATTCATATGCAAAAATGGAAGCAATGTGAGAGGCCAGAAATTACTCCCGAAAATGCAGAAAAGAGACTGAGATGGGTATAAACCTATGCAGAATATACCGCGGAGGATTTCTACCGAGTTATCTGGTCGAATGAGTGCTCAGTTGAGCGTGGAGTGGGCTCACGAGCGATCTATACTTTCCGGTCACTAAAACAGCAGATTATCGAGCGAGATATCCATGCTGTACGCTGTGGAAAAGGTATAAAGCAGATGTTTTGGGCTGCTTTTGGCTTTAATCGACGGACCGGCTTGCTACCACTAGATGGGGATCCAGAATCTGCCCGTGGAGGAGTTACTGCATGGATTATTCGCGGAGTTTATGAATCATTTTTACCAGAAATCCTGGGCCCTGGGGATATCTTTATGCATGATGGAGCTTCTGTACACCGTGCTTATATTGTACAAGAGCTTCTTGAGGATATGGGTGTGGAAGTCATGGTATGGCCGCCATATTCTCCAGATCTAAATCCTATCGAAAATCTATGGGCGATTATGAAAGCAAAGATCTATGATCTATATCCTGAGCTACAGAGAGCTCCAGATACAGAGGATACTCTACAGTTGCTTAAACGGGCAGCTATAGAGGCATGGCATGCAATTGATGAAAGAGTGGTTCAAAATCTATGCAAAACAATGCCTCATCGCGTGCAAGCGATCCTCCAGGCGGAAGGTTGGTATACAAGTTACTGAGGGTCGAATAGCTTCATGAACTAGCTATATTAGGAAGGCGGAATCAATTTTGGTTTAGCGTTTACTGTGGAATTCTTGGCATGGCGAATACTTTTGTCACCCCACTGTATGCGACCGCATCATCGGGTGGGGGCCCGAAGGTTGGGTGGGGCGGCGGCACAGCTAGGCTTTAAACCGAATCAACCCTCAAACTTCCTCGCCACTTCATATCCTCTCCTCCGAGTCATGGAGTTCCTGTTGCTCTCACGGGAAATCATGTTCCTTGTCGTTGACAGTTTAGAGTCGGTTGATCTCTTCCATCTCCAATCTAGCCATTATCTATATAACATTCTCCTCTGAGAGCTACGCAAGAGCGATGTCAAAGCCCCCGGCGGCATGGCACTATTCTTCTACGTATTTTATGGCGACGAAGCCGGCGTAACTGATATGCTTGAGATGGGTACTCCGGTGGATCTTCCCAATACACTGTATAGAGATCATCCTCCCCTCGTGCTCGCCGTTAGTCGACATCATGCATCTATAATCCGAGTGCTCATCGAGCGCGGGGCCGATGTCATTTGTAATCACCACATTGTTAGTTATTGAACTCCTCTCGAAACGGCCATTCAGATGGCCCCATCGCATGATCTATCGATGATTGAACTATTATTGGGTCAGGATGCGGATGTCAATCTCAAGGGAAATAAATATCGGACTGCCTTGTCAACAGCTGTCTTATGGGGGAAACCTGAGACAGTCGCACTGCTTCAAGCTCGAGAGGTTGATGTGAATGTGCCCGAAACTGCGAGGGACACACGGCGCTAAAACTTGTCCGGAGTATCAAACCGCACTCACCGGAGAAACAGCAGTGGCTCGGTGCGGGCGCGACGGAATAGACTGGAAGATGAATGGGCAATTGCTTGGAGGCAAATTAATTATCTACTATTCTACTCCATTTTGTTAGATCGAATCCTCTAAGTCTTTTTCCTCGTTCAGTAAAACGGAGTAGAACGCTCGTTGGCAGCACACTGGAAGATACCCGGGTCGATTCAGCAGCGCAAAACAGCAACACCAGCTACCGCAGGTTGTACGAGACATCCATGGCCATCCGCGTAGCTGCGCAGATGAGAGAGGTGTAGAAGCGTGATACCCAATAGTTACTATCTGCGAGGTGCTAGATATGCTACCCTTGCCCAGCATACCAGCACACCGAAATTCAGGTGTCACAACACATGTCGGAAAACCCCTCTTCCGGGCAATCCCGTAATATCTTGTAACAGGGGGTTCCCCACTACAATAGGTACAGTACCAATAGCCGGGCCGAGCCGTAATTAGGAGGGTGTCTTCGAGATGTTCCTGGGGAGGGTTGTAATCCCCTACATTGAACCCCTGGCACAGGCGGAGATGCCTGCTAGGGCTGTCAGCTCTGCGAAGTAGATCCCATTCCGGGTCTAGCCTGCTTGCCGTCGATTTTATATTCTTCTGACTCTCATACCGTTTCTGTAGCTGTCTGTTCGTGCTGTGGCTACTTTCTTTCTTCTTTCTTGTTTGCGCCGTATACCGTGCCAGAACACGCCATAGCCTGGAACCGACTGTCCCAAGTCAACGGGTGATGGGAAATTATGCTAAAACAGTTATATTGACTATATCTTGCTTCGCAATGCCATGACATTTGGTGAATAATCATGCATAACACAACTGTCAGGCATACTGACCAATACTCGCGAGCGGGACTCATGCTAGTCTTAATAGCAACTCGCCTCTTCTAGGGCTACGTAGACAATTCATCTGTTACGGGGGAGATCTAGACTCGGTATAATCAATATTACCCTCTAGCTGGTGGTATGGAGACATACTCAGGCCCCAATCATTCAGCGCAAGATCTTGTCAAGCGGAGTTTTGCTTGCCTGTAGAGCCTCAGAGTCATACAGCAATACCTAACCAGATATACTCTCTAAAGATGTTACTTCTTCACAAGTATATCTTACCCGCCGTAAAAAAAAAAAAGAATGGTTGACGTGTATGGATCTGGCGGGTTGTATATAGTATAAATGGAGGCTTCTCAAGGAAGAGTGTTGAGATTATCACAGCTATACCAAGTGCAATAATGAACTACTACTTTCAGTAGCTCATACTTCCATTACACGGTTATATACTAATATGCTGTTATATGATTTCAATTCAAGAAGCTTGGATATAGAAGTTGTTGAGAAAATAAGCCATTCTATTTTATATATTATACCAGGGTGGACTATTCGGCTACGGGATATGTCAATCAACGTAGTGCACGAACAAGGAACACACGTCAACTTGACACATCACTTTAGCGATATACCTGGCAATCCCCTGTCCTACTGCAGCGCGAGCCATGTAGTCAGCAGGAAGTGGTTGGCAGGACTTACCCTCTCAGGAAGAAAGGGTAAAGCTATTGTCTCCTTGAAGCTAAGAAGTTTAGATAACTACGTGAACAGGATGATTGCATGCATTCTTCTGCCTCATAGTCTGTGGGGTGTAAATGGAAAATAGACAGGACGAGGTCTGTTGCACCTGACTTGTGAACTTGCAGACCTCTGTTTATGTACGTACACCTGTTCGGGGTGTCGTCAGATTGCCGCTTTGCCACCAACGCGAGTCGAGTGATAATCGAACGCCTGGGCCGCCCACCATTATCCGATAAGATCATTCATTGGCTGATAAAACGCTAAGCAGTTCACAACTCCGAAATCGGAGAGCAAACAGGTCTTACTCATTCGCAAATGGAGCTCTGTTGCCAGTCAGTACGTACAACCGTCTTTGGTTTGTGACGTCCCAAATTCTTACGTATGTCTCTCTGCTTGCGCGAACAAGTAAACGGGCCTCTGAGGCGTGGGCGATGCCCATTGGCAGCGGCAGAATTATCCAAGTGGTGGCCAAAATTGCCAGGATTAATCGATGTCCAGACGGGGCTAGAAACTTGGCCCATGGGGATCTCGGGCTTCACCCTTCTTCCTCATTACCTTTGGTTACTCTCCTCCACTTTTGGGCTCCTTCGCGTATATTATGGCTGGTAATCAGCGACAGGTAGCGGGTTAGAAGACCAGATAGGTTCGTAAGGAAGGACGCGAAAGCGCCTGCTGGAACGGAAGGGCACTTCACATTCCCGCACAGACCCTCCTGCTGCGTTAGGGCATGGAACAGGATCACAAGTAGTTCCAATTATCGGCCATCTAGCCGCTGTGGTTCAAGGTATAAGATCCTTGCCAACCGCGGAAGTGATAAGCCACGTGATTAGAATCCTGAACTCTCAACCCCAGCATGCTGAAGTGCTTCTGCCTACAAAGAAGCCTAAGCGGCAGTATTCTAAGCTCCTATGAGGATCTTCCTCTGCCCCAGGGCATATTTCCCCCCCCCCCCCCCCCCCAGGAATCCGGATCTCCGATTATCTACGTGATTTATCTCTCGATCATCGCGCAATGTGGTGCGAGCTCTCTGACGGCCAGATGGCCGTCTGCCTAACGTAAATCCCGGGTGGTCGGTAGTTCCGGGGTGATCGGTAGTTTTCCCTCTAAAATCCAGGCTTGCTCGACTTTGAAGTACTGTACAACAACCAAAAGTAATTCAGATTGTAGAAACTAAATACCAAAACAAGTAGGATAGCTAGTTCTTTTATATCGCTGAATATTATATTCTGAATATCTTGGTAGAGCACGTTCAGGTATACCTAAACTTTGAGGAACACCTCCGCTGGTACCCCCCCCTCTTGCTTCTATCTCCTCATTTCTGGACGAAATTAGATCCCTGGCTTCCTGGAATGAAAGGCCTTCTGTAGAAGCTATCTAGCGCTTAGAATGACTCTTTTTCTGCCTGTCATTCTCTATAGCTAAGCGGAGATTGCTGTTTTCCCTTGCTAGTAAGCTAGCATTGTAGATAGCTAACTCACACCCTTTGACAAACTTATCTAGGACCTTTTTTGTAGGAGTAGGAGGGCTTTTAGACCTTCTTTGAAGTATCTTTTTGACTAAGGAACATTTTCAGTGCACGTGGCGCACGGTATAGGGCGTACCAAGCTGAGAGGAAGGAATCGAAGTATTCCGCTCGCTGGGAGGGGGGGTAGGAGTACCCAGGTTAAGGTTTAACCTTTCTAGTACTGCCTTAGGGTTGGAAGGAATTAACCCAGTTGCTCTGAATCCACTTTGGATATTCTCCATAGTAAAGACTTCCTGATGGGCTGCTGGGTATGCCTTCAAGAAATCTAGCTTGTTAATATAGTTGTATCCTAAGCGCCCTTGATCCTCAATAATCTTGCCGTACGCCCTTTTTAAAGGTCTAAAACAACCAACATCCAAAGGCTGTAGGAGATAAGATAAATGGGCAGGCATGTAAAGACGTATAATATTGTTATCCTTGCAGGTACGGTCGAATTCGGGCGTTAGGTGGCTTCCATGGCCATCCAGAACCAGCAGTTGATACCCCCCCCCCTCGTACGCCCGTTGGTGGCTGGAACAAAGACCTTTTGAAGCCAGCGAAGGCCAATTGCATCTGTAGTCCATCCATTGGCGCTCATTTCAATTCTCCAACTGCCAGGAATCGCGCCTTCATCATACCATCCCTCAATATGGACCTTCCCTTTAAAGATGATGGTAGAGGGTATTGACCACCCTCTAGTATTCACGCATTCAATCGTAGTAACCCTGTCAAGGTGCGGGCTCAGGGATGTAATCAGGACAGGATAACGAAGTAGATACACGGGCAGAACGCAGGATCAGACTATCAGATAGGCGCTTAATATAACAAGACATTGCTCAGAGATCAGGAACAGGATCAACATCAGAGTTAAGGAAGTATCGGTCAGCCAGGCGGTCAGAACAGGCAGAATCTCGCGATCCTTATTCCAGGCACCGTGCCCGGAGTGAGGCTCCAAGCTGGCACCGTGACAGTACTCCCCTCCTTCACGGCCGAGCTCCGTCGAGGCCAGGCCGGGGCTTGTGGGGGTATCGGCGGTGGAAGTTGTCAGTAATTTGTTTAGCGTGCTCCAGGTACTTAGCAGGTTCCTCAGTAGGGTTATTATATCCAGCCTATTTAATAGTATACTTCAAGCAAGGGCCTCCTCGGCCTCTTTGTTCCCAGCGGGAATCTAGGATATCCTCAACCTCCTATTCCTCCAAGCCTTCGACTTCCACGGGTGGAGGAGGGTCAATTCTCTGTCCTGGCACAGGGGTACTAGATACCGGGCGGAGCAGGTTCATGTTAAATACTGGGTATATCCGCATGCTGGCAGGTAGCTCAAGCTTGTACGCATGTGCGCTGATCACTTTTATTATGCGGAATAGTCCCAGGAACTTCCAATCAAACTTCTTTTGCGGGCGTAGTATACAGATATTGCGGGTATCTAACCAGACTAGCTGGTCAACTCGGTACTGGCGGGCAGGGTGGTGGCTTCTATTTAACTGTTCTTCGTAGCGAGCTTGAGCAGATGTTAGTTCTGTGCGGACATAGTTTGATATGGCTTGCATCTTCTTGGCGAATTCTTCGGCATCTCGGCTAGCTAGGCGACCAGGAACAGGAACAGGCTTGAACCCCATGCGGGGGTAAAAACTGTAGTTAGCAAAGAATGGAGATGTTTTAATAGGTTCAGAGTATGTGGTATTCAGGGAGAATTCGGCCAGCGGCAGCCAGGTATACTAATTATCTTGCAGGTAGGTCATATAGGCTTGTAGATACTATTCTAGCATCATATTTACCCTTTTAGTTTGACTATTAGTTTCAGGGTGGAAGGTAGTTAATAGTAGGCTCTTGATACTCAGGCGTCTGGTCAGGTGCTTCCAGAATTCCGCGATGAACTGGGGTCCTTGATCAGATATAATAGTCTGGGGCAGGCCATGTAGCTTCCAGATGTGCTAAGTATAGAGGTAGGTAACTCCCTTAGTATTAATAGTAGCTTGGCAAGTGATCAGGTACTTCATTTTAGTTAGGCGATCCATGATAACTAAAATTAAGTTAAAACCTTGACTATCAGGTAGGTATGTTATAAAGTCCATGGAGATATCTTGCCAGGCTCGTTCAGGAATAGGTAAGGGATGTAAGATACCTTGTCGAGCTTCGCGGGACGGGGTAACTCTCCGGCAGGTATGGCAGTTTTTTACCTATTAACCTACATATTGGTACATGTTTGGCCAGTAGTATTCTCGAGTTAGGAGCTCGTACGTGCGAGCTCTTCCAGGGTGTCCAGAAGCAGGTTTGTCATGAACCAGGCGGGTTAGTTCTGCTTTTAGATTACTGTTGTCAGGGATATACAGGCGGTTCCGGTAGAACAGGAAGCTCCCTTTTCTTTCATAATCAGCCAGGGTAATATCTGGGTGTCGAATCTGCCTGGTGGCTAGGGCTTTTAAAATCAACCGCACGATAGGATTAGATTTATACGCGGTACGGGTCAGATCCTTAATATCAGGTGGCAGCTGGAGCTCTTCCTTATCTCTAAAAGATACTGATTGTCTTGTTCGGATCGGAGCAATAGGAATTGTAAGTTCAACGGGTTCGGCATGTTTGACAGGTTCAGCAGGTTCAGCCGGTTCAGCCGGTTCAGCAGGTTCAGCAGGTTCAGCAGGTTCAGCAGATTCAGCAGATTCAGCAGGTTTAGCAGGTTTAGCAGGTTCGGCAAGTTTGGCAGGTTTAGCTAGGCAGGCGGAATCGATGTTCTCGCGCTTTAGGACGGTTTAACTCTAGTAAAGCAGGCACTTATCCCCCTCTTTAGGAAGGTCCTCTGACCTCCTGGTCAGGGCATCGGGCTTAACTCCTTGTTTACCAGGGCGGTATACAATCTTGAAGTCAAATTGGGATAGAAACTCGGACCAACGGGCTTGTTAGTGGTTTAATAACTTGGTAGACATAAAATACTC
Organism: Aspergillus undulatus; assembly: GCF_047715775.1. Classification (NCBI taxonomy): domain Eukaryota; kingdom Fungi; phylum Ascomycota; class Eurotiomycetes; order Eurotiales; family Aspergillaceae; genus Aspergillus; species Aspergillus undulatus. Next base: position 20,244 of record NW_027396689.1, read on the forward strand.
CAGTTTCAGTAATCAGTAATAACCTTAATTAGGTTAGGGGTTCCTTCTAGCTCAGGGCGCTATTCTTCAAAGCAGTGGATAATTACTAGCAGCTCCTTATTATATATCTTATAGTTATACTCGGTAGCAGAGTATTTCTTAGAGAAAAAGGCAACAGGATACAGAATCCTATTGTTATTATACTGGGATAGTATGCCAGCAGATACAAAATCAGAAGCATCTGTTTCAAGAACAATATCTCGGGTCTAGTTAAATAGTTTCAGAACAGGGGCACTGGTAAATACTTCTTTTAGGGTATCCATGACTAGCTAGCAGGTCAAGGTCTACTTAAACACGATACCTTTCTTGGCCAGGTTAATCAGTGGTGCAATAATCTTTAAAAAATCTTTAATAAATCTCTGGTAGAAGTTCGTAAACCTAATAAATGCCTGTACATCAGTAATACAGGTTGGCGTGGTCCAATCAGCGATAGTCTTAACCTTCTCGGGGTCTATCTTGATCCTATCCTCCCTGACTATCAGGCCCAGGAACTTTGTTTCATTAACCATGAATTCGTACTTTGAAAGCTTTGCAAAGAGACCAGCTTCTCGGAGCTTCTGAAGGACCCTTCGGACGTGCTATACGTGCTTAGATCAGGTATGGCTGTAGATTAGGATATTATCAAGATAGGCGGTACAGAATACATCCAGGTAATCTCGTAGTGTGTTATTAATATAGCGCTGAAATATTGCGGGGGCACCAGTGAGTCCAAATAGTATAACTAAGGATTTATATAATCCCAGGCGGGTATAGAAGGCGGTTAGGTATTCTTGTCCTTTCCTAATTCATATGTTATTAAATACAGAGATAATATCAACCTTAGTAAAGTACTTCATCCCTTTTAGGTTGTTCAGAGTTTCCTTAACCAGCGGCAGGGGGTAGCAGTCCTTGGCTGAAATTGTATTTAGGGCTTGATAGTCTACACAGAAACACAGGCCTCCTCCAGGTTTCTTAACAAATAGAACAGGCGAGGCAGTTAGTAATAAGCTAGGATAGATAAACCCTTTCTTAAGGTTCTCCATGATTTATTCTCGCAGTGCTAAGAGCTCTTCTCGTGATATCCCGTACAGGGGACTAAATAGCGGGGTCTTCCTGTCTAGCAGGGTAATTAAATGGTTATATAATCTGTGTGGGGGTAGCTTGTTAGCTTCCTTGGGCGAGAAGATATCAGCAAAGTCCTTGTATTCTGGCGGTAATAGAGCTTCGGGACTGGCTTCTTCTGGTTCCTCGGCGATTGCTTGATCGATAGTATCAATCGTGACAGTAAACAGGTGGTAGCCCCGGCGGGCATAGGCAGAGCAGGCGCGGAGGGAGACTGGAGCAATATCTTGATTCTCTAGTCCTTTTGGACATGGTATCATGTTCTTCGGACGGGTTCAGGGAGGTATATCATGCAGGGCCCTAACCTTGATTAATCAGGCAGGTATATTACAGTTCTTCTGGTAGTAGGTACTACTAAAAACTAGAGCATGTTTAGTAAATCCCTATTGCGGGTTATGGGTTCTCAACCATGGCAACCCAAGAATAATCAGGTAGTGTGCTAGCTGTATAACCAGGAAGCAGGTTCTTTTCTTATAATAGTTATAGATCCTTATATTTATCTCGGTATAGTAGGTAATTAGTCTACTTTTAGATTCTCTCCTATTAAAGCTTTCCAGGCGGATTAGTTTCTTCAGGGGTAGTAGCTCAAGATAGTTATCTTGGGCCTACTCACGATTGATAAACCTCTTTCCATCAGCCCCAGTATCTAACATAGCATAGCTTGATAAATACTTCCCTCGCTGGGCTAGGGTAACAGGCAGGATAGTCAGGTCAGCACGGGTAGTTTCTTCTTCAATAGATAATCTTTTTGTGGTAGTAGTAGAGAGGTAGATAACATGCTTAGGTATTAGTACCTGGTTACAGCTTAGGCCAGGCTCACGCCTTCTGGGGATTGGCAGCAAGATCCTTCAGAGATAACAGTAGACTCAGACTCTATAGATAGTAGTATATTATATCCTGGGCAGACAGAGCGGATATTAAAGGCATGGTTATCAGGATGCGGGCAGTTCCTGACCATGTGTTCCTTTGAACCACAGCGGAAGCACTCTCCTCGTTCGCGGCATGTAGAGCCGTACTGGCGGGCAGACGACAGGTCCATGGCATCAGTACTGCTTGCAGCAGGCTGGGGGGTAAAGCTTCTAGCAGGCCTGGGCGGGCTGGTTGCATAGTTAACTCTAGGTAGGGAACTAGTAACGGGTTTGGCAGTGGTTGAATAGTTCCGGGTGATTAACCGTGTGCTGTTCTCGTAGTACTGGCGGCGGTTCTCAAGTTCTTGCAGGAATTTGGCAAATCCCTGGTATTCTCGGGTAGGCGGTTGATTATGTACGAGCATTCCCTTGAGCTCTCGATTAATTGACTATTCTAGGAGTATAGGCAGAGATTCTTTAGATATCTCTCCCTCTAAGGTCAGGCGTTGAAATTCGGCAAAGAATATATTGAATTCCCTATTATTCTGCTGGAATCGGAACAGTTCCTTACAGGTATTATTCACGCGGTTTAGGTCCCTAAAGGCTCTCTCTAAGGTATCCAGGATATCTTTATAGTTATCTAATTGATAGATTCCCCTTTTGATATAGGGCAGTATCTTTGTGTACAGGGCCCCTTTCAAGTAGTTATTTATATACATTATCCGGCTCTAGAGTATAGGGAAACAGTCACGGTTGATATTTATCTTTTCATGGATTTAAGATATAAAGCGGTGAAGGTCCTTTTAATCTCCTTCAAATTAATCAGGGTCAGGGAGGCATTCTAAGAGCTAATATATTGACTAGACTATCATGGTATCGGACGTGCTAGTAGCAGGCATAATAGTAGCAGGTGCTATAGTCTCAGTGGTTCTAGGCTTCTCCCTTGCAATTTAGACGAGCTCTTGGTCTTTCTCCTTAGCTCGTAGCTTCTGGTATTCTATAATCGCGTCTTATTTCACGATCTCGGTATAGAGGTATTCTGTTTACTGATAAAGGGATTCAACCTAAAGCACTTGTTTAGTATCCCTTGATACTAGTAGAGTTGCTTTAGTCTTGTTAATATATCTATCAGTATTCGCGCAGTACTCAAACCACTGAGCTAGGTGATTGGCAACATGATTCGCGAATTCAGTGGTATCCTTTGGTAGGAATGGCGGTCAGGGCGCGGTAGCAGGCATGGTGCAGAAGTATCGACTTCGTGGGGTAGGAGCAACGTAGTATCAAGGTGCGGGCTCAGGGATGTAATCAGGACAGGATAACGAAGTAGATACACGGGCAGAATGCAGGATCAGACTATTAGATAGGCGCTTAATATAACAAGACGTTGCTCAGAGATCAGGAACAGGATCAACATCAGAGTTGAGGAAGTATCGGTCAGCCAGGCGGTCAGAACAGGCAGAATCTCGCAATCCTCCAGGGATAGCCTGTGGTTCTGGTTGCGAAGCTCTACCTGGGATAACCGGCCCTTCAAGCGAGCACGTAGGGTTGTAGGAGGTAGATTATAGATTCGAATAGCTTCCTTAATTTTGCGAATTTTTCTATTTTTTAAATTATTTATAGCATATTTAATCCTACCCTCCTGCTCTATTAACTCCTGGCGCGTTTTACGCGCTTTCCGTGGCATGGTAGTTGGTTAAACATAGAGGGTGGTTGACGCGTTCGAAATTTTGGAATTCTACCGACCACCCGGGAACTACCGACCACCCGGGATTTACGTTAGTTAAATATATTTAGCTTACTACATAATGACCAAGCGAGGTCGAACCCCTAGGGGCAGGCGGTACAGGACGGCAGTATGCCCGACTCGCAAACCATGCCAACTGTTGTGGTTTGCACAGGGGAAGAAGGTTTGAGGGGCAGAATGAAGCTGTACCGACTACACGTAAGACAGCAAGCCAATCAGTAGTTCTTTATTCACCTATCTGGTGCTTTTTGTACAGAATTCAAAGCGTGAAGAAATAAAGAGAAGTCCGGAGTCGAATGTTTTGAAGGCCTTCCGCGAATCGACGCTAACGTATATAGGCAAGCGGTCAGCGTACCGGCAAAATACCTACGACTGTGTCGTTCTCGCTGACTAATCACCTCGCACTTCTCGATGTCGCTGCCTCCGTCGCTCGCCACGCTCGGGATCGTGAATCACGGCGATCGTGATAACACGCACGTATCCTACTAATGAGCGGATGCCTTCATCTATAAGGTCTCTATCCTCTAGACGATTGTCTCTCTTCTTGATAGATACAACGATTCACACGATGAGGGGTAGACGCTCGAGAGTTGGAGTAGCCAAGCGGCTAAGCTAGAGATCACGTGGTCTCATACTTTCGTATCACCAACAAAGAGAACGTCAATTCTCTAAGAGTAGGTCGTTTCCTCCGAGACTCTCCGGGTTCCAAAGGGCCGGGCAAGAGATGCCAGTGGTACCTGGTCTCTAGAAGTTGCTTAAATAGCCCAGGTATAATCAGTGCAATGCACGACCAGTGCAGCATATTTCAGCGATTACATAGATTCGTCGGCTGGTAGCCAGGGCGCGAAGGCGACAAGGTACGAGGAGACCATGGCCTGTCTGTCTACTTTTATACTTAAGTGTTCGACTATATCCTATCTAATATTCTGTCACCGGTTGCTGGAGTAAGTCTGTCGGTCTCCATACGCCATTCTGGTGAAGAATGCGGTTATATCTACTATCATCATGACGTCGACACACTGCTTTTCGAACATATAGCAGGTTTCAACTTGAATCTAGCGTAAATTATGCGTCATTGCGATTTAAAGACTACTGGGATAGAATGAAAGCAGATACATTTTGTTTCCCTCAGCTTATGCCACCGACGAAAGAGAAAATGACTGTAATCGACGAAAAGGGTAAGACTACCTCTTACTCTGTATACCATGCATCTGTATGCTCATTATTAACCAGCAATCTTCGATACGATCTTCAGAGAAATCACAAACATTAAGCATCTCTTCACGGTCGATACACTCTCCCTAAAGCGCATCACCGATCACTTTGTCCATCAGCTGGAAAATGGTCTCACTGAACAAGGCATCTACTTACAGGCACGCAGTCCATGAACATAACCTGGGTCCCCTCCTTTCCGACCGGTCTCGAAACAGGTACGTCGTTATCGACCTGGGAGGGACAAATATTCGCATTTGCAACGTGGAGCTAACAGAGCAGACGGGCGACTACAGAATCACGCAGGACGAGTACAGACTCCCCGACAAACTCAAGACAGGAACGGCGGCAGAATTATGGGAGCTTATCGCGGACAAATTACTCGATTTCTTCGCAAAGCATAAGCTCCCAGAGGAGAAAGGAACAACTCTCCCGTAGGCATTTACGTTCTCGTATCCCGTTATGCAGGAGCACATCCAACACGGCGTGCTACAGCGGTGGACTAAGGGTCTCAATATCCAGGGAGTGGAGGGCGAAGATGTAGTGTCCCAATTTGGGGCCGTCCTCGCGAAAAAGGACATGCCCGTGCACATAGTGGCCCTGGTTAACGACACCGTCGGTGCACTCATCACGTCGGCTTATAAGAACCCCGACATCCGCCTGGGCAGCATTTTCGGCACGGGTGCAACGCGGCGTATATGGAGAGGTGCTCGCGCATTCCAAAAGCCGCAGATCAAACCAAGGCGATCCCCGAACACTCGATCGTTGCAGTCAACTGCGAATATGGAGCGTTCGACAACGGCCACCAGGTCCTGCCGCGAGCAAAATTTGACCTGGAAATCGACGAGACTTCTGCCAGACCGGGACAGCAGACGTACGGGAAGATGGTCGCGGGGATGTACCTCGGGGAATTGCTCAGATTGATCCTCCTTCACCTGCACGAGTCTGTCGGACTATTCGGCAACGCGGACATTAAGCGGCTTCGATACAGTGGCAAGATTGATTCAAGCTCGCTTTCGATGATGGAGGCGGACGGGACTGAAACGCACCGTATGGCAGAGGCGAAGAAGATACTGCAGGACACGTACGGGATTAATGCAACAGATGAGCAGTTACGTGTCAGCTGTATCCTGGCAGAGATCGTGTACACTCGGGCGGCGAGGCCGTATGCCTGTGGCATAGCGGCCCTGTGCAGGAAGCAGCAGACTTCAGCGTGCTCGGTAGGAGTTGATGGATCTGCGTTTGAGAAGTACTCGCGATTTCGCGAACGGGCAGGTGCAGCCCTACGTGAGATTCTCGACTGGCCAAAGGATCAGGATCTCGTCAAGCTGGTCGCTGCAGAGGACGGGTCTGGAATAGGGGCAGCGTTGATAGCAGCAATAATATTGAATAGATAGGTTCCCACACATCCTAAGTGATGGCGGCTTCTTGAAATTAGACCATATATAGAGGGGAAATTCTGAGGAATGCTCGTATAGCAAAACAGCAACTGGGAGTCAGCGCAAGCAGTAGATCTGCGCTGAGCATTTCCCGAACAGATCTGCACCTTGTTCCTATACTAAGTCCTGAACCCCTGCCAGGAGAGGCATCAGTGCACCTGGGCGAACAGCGAGAATGGAGTCATGACAGGTGGATGGGTACTGGGTGTATCGCCATAAGAAAGGGCCTTACCAGTTTTCCCCGTGTCCTGGGAATGTTCGCCTCATTGATAAAGCGTGAAGACGCACTCATCCCCGGGCCCGCGCCTCGAGACCCAGAACGACGTCCTCTTCCTCTAGCCCGAAATGAGCAAGGTGCTGGTAATATAACAGACTATAATAAGGATGCTTAGCTATAACACTTCAGAAAACCGTCTAAGTTTAGCTGTCTGGCCTATAGTGGCAGAATTGTCTAATATATCTGTCACGCCATCCGTAGTTATTGACAGGGCACAGATGGCCTGGCGCCAGTTCTCTTTCAGAGTATGCATTGATTCGTTTTTCTAGATCGCGAAACGAAACGGTTTTTTAAGCGGGAACCTATCACAATCTGGACTTGTAAATTGTCCGCATTTATCTAGCAATGAAATGGCGATACCTAGTATTATCATTACCTACGGATTTAACGCCTCGGCTGTGGATTGGGAACTTTAGGGCCGAAGTCTTCTGTCCGTCATTTGGCAGCGAAGGCATACGCAGAAATGGTGGCACTTAAGATAGGCTGCGACAATATGAAGAACTAGAGTGGCCGTTATTTGTAACTTTTGCCACATGCAGAATATTAACGATCGAGAAAATAGCTCCTGCAATAGTTGTCTTGCTCATAGGCTACTAGCTGAATGCCATGCTTACTTAGTAGAAGGATTCGGCATCCCAGATGTATGCGGCCAAGTGCGGAACAGATCAGCAAGGTGATCAATTGGCGCCGTCAGGAGGCCAATAGCAGTCTCGAACGGCGGCTTATCCGGGGCACTGGGGTGCGAGCGACTGGGTATAAACATCTTAGTCCGACCAAACGACTTGGACAGCTTCTCGCTCTCAGTGCTAGAGATTGCATTCTCGAGCTTGAGCAGATCCTCTGCCTCCTCTTCTTTGATGTGCTCGGAGAGATCGGCCATGAGCGATTTGATTGTTGGCTCGAACTCAGGGTTAGAGGCTTTCAGGTTTTGGAACTTCTTGGGCTTCTCTTTGACCAGGTACTTTGCTAGACGGGCATGCTTTAATTGGCTGGTTTAGGCTCGGGAGGTGTACCCCGTAATGCTCCTTACGGTCTTTGTCTGCCATAGCACGGCCGCCGGGACGCTCTTTTCGAAGACGGGGTAAACAACAAGTTCCTCGCCGATGGAGTGACGGGCAAGTTCCCAGGTAAATTGGTTCTGCCATTGGGTTTTCTTCTTGTCGGTGCTCGCTGTGAGGATCTTGTTATAGTAGTCCTCAAGCTCGCGGTGATCATCTTTGATTGCGTCGATGATGCGAGGCGACATGACAATGGGTGATTGGGAAATACAGCGGTACTGGATAGGAAGTATGAACCTTCTTATTGGGAAGCGAATTGAACTGGTGAGGCAGATGGCCATCTTGAAACAAGTGGTGTTCGGAAAATATATTTGGTTGTGCCACTCAATGGAACGGACGGCCGCTACGGCTACTTTATGGAGTTAACGCTGAACGTCATGATGAAGTCCAACTGATGCGATTGCGGAGTGCAGAAATTTGACTACTACACAAGGCGTAAATTGTTGGGTTAGAGCCACCTGGTTAGTGTTTGCCAATCAGGGCTGGGTTTAACCAGCGTCATCATGATGGTGCTTGGTGCTGGTTGGGTACGGGAGCCAATTAGGAGCTAACAATTACGGGAGTGGTCGACCGGAGATTGCAGTTGGGAACAAGACGTTGATGTTCTAGACCAGCTATGCACTCAGCGCATAAACGACAGGTTCCGATTACAGGCCCAAATAGCAGGCTAATAAAAGCCGGCAGACAATTTTTTGACAGATGAATTTATCAACCACCCGTGTGCTTGGTTTGTTAATGACGGTATACATGACATAGGCTGCGAAAGAAACAGCATCTCAAATTAATAAAACATTAAGAGATCCCCAACTGGACGTGAAGACTTTTGCGTCGGTTGGCTGCGAAAACAGTTGGCTGCGAAAACATCTCATGGGTCATCCCGGTATCCTTAACACCGCTTAGCAGGTCCCTTGTATCACCCATGCTTATTGAGATGTGCTGGGGGTGCGGCGACTCCAGACCAGACAGGTTGTGACCAGGGGAGTTTGCGTATCTGTGGGATCTCCCAACTGTATCGCCAGAAGGCGACGCCGAGTTACGAGGGTCCCCGACATCCAATTCATCCGCTGTTGAGGAGATAGAATCGCGCTTCGTCGCTTGTTTGACCATGCCGCTAAGATAAAGATGGATGGCCTCGTCCTCACAGCGCGAGTGCAAGAGTATCTGATCCTTCAATGACAGTAGTTGTCTGTGCAGTGTTTTTATTTCGTTATCAAGGCTAGACCTTTTGTGAGATACTTCTTGGAACCGGCTCTGAAGCTCACTCGTCTCCCGCTTCTTCTTCTGACGTGATTTGCTGGCTGCCGTGCGGTTCCTCTCCAGATGTTTCGCACGCTTGTCTGTGTCGCTGTTCTGCCAGCGCAGCGAAGATGGGTGTTTGTCCCTGCTCATGTACGGGGGTGGGGAGACTCGGTTGCTGGCGAAGCCGAACTCCGTATCATGGCTGGCAGCGCAACACCTACTGACTGAGATGGATGAGAAGCTCGACGCAGATGGGTACGAGTGCAAGAACGGTGGCGCATGATTGATTTTAGTGTCAATCGACTCTTCATGGCTGTCACGCGAGACTGGTCGGAGTGAGCGGTCGTGGAGGCGTGGTAGGTTAATGTCGTTATCTCCGCCTTGCATGTTTGGTGCCATGGCCTCCATGGTGGCTGTCTGGTTGGATAAAAATGGTATCTCCATGTTTTGATGCTGGTCCCCTTTCTCTAATAACGATAGAGATATAAACTCGGGAAACCAACCGTTTTCCAGGTATAGGGAATCTGAGGCGATCAGCGAGTCCGAGGACGGATCACCCTGGTAGGAAGCAGCCTGGGCAGACATTCTGCTGATTTGCAAAAGACGGTCCTTGGTTCCAAGATTTGGCGTACAACTTAACCAGCCGTGCGTATTGGGTGCCTCTCTGCACTTCTGAAACTCGATTCTCTCGTGTTGGCAATAGTGTACGGATTGCTTGAAGTAGGGTCCCTTCCGACAAGGGTGATTTTTTGGAGTACGCACACGCGATGGTGAACACAAATGAAACAAAAGGTCTCAGATAAATTCACGTGGACGAGGTTACTAAGAAATTGACCCAAGCGTCAAGCTTAGTTTGCAATTGACAAGGACATTGGCATGGGACTGAAGAAGAGAACAATGGGTTCCGCAGAGTAGAGAATGAGCTCCTATATCAATTTTCACGACAAATTGCTGTAAGCGGGGAAACCTACATTTGGCAAGCGACCCCACATCAGCTAAGGTCTTGACGTCTTCCAAAGAAAGTATTTCGCCAATCAACTAGATGTATGACGCTTTCGCAGCTTGACCCATGACAGTGCGGACTCTCGCTCAATCAGACCTTCACAAGGATGGTGAATAGTGTCGACTCCTGTTGGAAAAAAATGAAACTCGGATGGCCCTTTTTGCTCTCTGGACTTTTGTAATTAAAGCTGACTATCGGAGTTAGGCCTGGGGTATTTGTACTATTTACTATTCCTCGGCCAGAAGTCAGTGGCTAGAACAGATTCCTTGTTGCAACGTCCTAGAGTGGCGTGTCTGGCACCTTTCACGCTGGTGATTTACAACTGCTCAGTCCCCGTAGGCGACTTTGTTCGGATTAAAGTACGATTGCCATCTAGCTCACAAACCGCCGCGTACTGTCACAGTATGTTATTGTGATCTCAAGCGGCCGGTCTAGTTGTGTCAGGATCTCACTAATCGATACATTGATTCCCTTCCCAAGTCCATGATTTGTCAACTCATCAACCAGCCATATATCTTCCAAGTGTAGCGATTCAAGGTATTCTGCGTGGTGAATAAGCTCTTCTAGGGCTGCGAGAGACAACCAAATGTCTATAAGCTCCAGACGCTGAAGCCGCACAAGAGGCATTCCGCTAATAAAAGGAATATTGGTGATGCTGAGATAATGCGTATTTCTTTGACCTCTGATAGGGCCCTTGAGGCCAATGCCTGCAGGAAGCAGTCGTCTATTGCTACCTGGTGGTAGAATCCGCTTATATGGAACGCCTGGACTGTCACCCTATTTTGCTGAGCCATAAGGGCAGCTGTGAGAAGTTTTTCCAACGGACCATGATAGTAGTCTTGATGTGGAAGCATATAGCCTGACGCATGGCCGAACTGATCCTTAATTCCGTGCACGAGATTCATCTCAATAGTATTGAGATTGGGAAGGCGTGGAAGCGTTTCGCTTAGGACGTCACTTGCTTGTGGGAATTTCCGCTTCTCGTCAATGCGCGATTGAATATTAGATGGATGTACTATGCCTTTGCAAGATGGAAGAAAGCTGGGTGCCACTGGTATCTTTGAGACTTAATCTGTTATGCAGATATAAATAAAGAACTTACTAGGGTCAGGGAGAGTATTTGCCTCGTAGCGGATGACTCACAAATGGAGCGTAGGAAGAGTTTGGTATTTCCAGCAACTGTCAAGGTGCGGGCTCAGGAATGTATTCGGAACAGGCTAACGGAGTAGATACACAGGCGGAACACAGGATCAGGCTAGTACACAGGTACTCGAGGTAACAAGACGTTGCTCAGAGGTCAGGAACGGGATCAACATCGGAGTTCAGGAAGTAACGGTCAGCCGGGCGGTCAGAACAGGCAGAATCTCGCGATCCTCATTCCGGGCACGGTGCCCGGAATGAGGCCCTAAGCTGGCACCGTGACACAACCCCTCAAATTGCGCTGGGGTATTTCCAACCAAGATTGACCGGAAAAGCAGTGGGTTGCACAGCTCCCGTAATAAACTATTCACCATTGAAAGCCTCTTCAGTGAATCTGGTGGAACAAACGAGATAATGATTTCAAGCAGCTCTATTAGAAGGCAGTTCATGGCGGATTCCTTGAGCAACTTCAATACCTAGCTGGCTTCATATTTATTTTCTAGTAAAATACGTCCATCTTAGAAATACAAAAGTAGCTTACACAGTAGTAATTTTGGTTTTAAAAAATGTCTGGCGGTCTACAGTGTTGGGCTATATAAGTGCCGGACAGGAATTAACGCAGTCACTTCTTGATGTAGTGGAGAGACTTAATAATGAGCCAAAAAAATTTATCCTGCCTCTGCCAATCAGAACCAAAAATACCTCAACCAAGAAACGGTACGGAAGCAGGACTGCTTTTTTCTACAAAGAAGCCTGACACCTGCTTTTAGCCTTTATACTATATCGCCAGGCAAATTACGAGGCAACGGCGGCAGCCCAGACTCAACCTGTCTCTAGTTCTACTATTTCTAAGATCCTCGGTAAAGAATGGAATGGTTCCAAATAGGACCAAAGATGAGTAGATGAATCTGGCAGAGGTTAACGTTAGAATGCACAAATGTGGATGCTTGCTAACAAATTCCAGGAAGAAAAAAGGCAGTATCAGCAACGGTACGCCAAGTACAGATGCTCTGAATGTGGCAGCAAACATTGCGAGACGGAGGTGGCTGGAGAGTTAGTCCGAAAGCGCTGTTGACCGGCTTTCAGTGATATGGATCGCTTGAACCGCTGGAGGACCTCGCGGGCCAAAGTGGGGGAGGTGAGATATGAGCGGGCTTCTTCAACAATAGGACATCTAATGGGTCAGATAAAATGTTGGCAACTCAGATCTGCCTTGAGTTCCGTATGCCAACAAATACTCGGTTTCCGCACCGCGACGTCGAGTATTGTGGCAAGCCGTCTCTCCTGTCTTTCCAAAATAGCATTTACTACCCAGTGTGTAGGATGAGATTCCCAAATTAGGACGTCAACTATGTCGCTATTATTATTTAGGCTCTGAATAGCACTCATCGACCAGATTAATTACCACGGCGATTATCACGATATCTCTTGAACCTAACTTCTTGTACGTGCAAAACCGTGATGTACCACCTTGATCTTTTTGGCTAGACGGTGCTTGTCTCTAGAACACAGTTCAACATCTGAAACTGTCGCGTCGAATTGATAGTCGACCTGAATACTCCGCAAATACCAATATACGGGGAGGAAGATCGACTGATCCTGGTAGTAGCCGGTGATATCGAGGCAGCTCACTATACTTCAACTATCATACTCCGCCAGATATTGGAGAAGCGAGTGCTTGAATCAACTGCACTGTGCCAAGGCTGAAAGCAGAATCTAATGGCAACATGTCAGTCCAAGACAAGGAGAGATTGTACTGTCGAAGGGTCGTCGCTGTTAGTGGAAAGATGTTATGTTGCTCCGAATTAAAATAGACAGTCTCTGCCGGATCTAAATATTCAAAGAATGGGGCCACTTTACTGCCTTAAACCAGTCCGATATTTCGAATTGAACAAATGGGAAGACGGAAGCATTCTCGGATTGGTCCTCAAAACACGGGGTAATAATTGTTCGTTAGACATTTATCTTCCCTCCCGGAAATTTATACAGGAAAATGGGGGGTCTTTCGTTCCTCCTGGCCGGTCTTAGTTCGTGGACGTATGTTTAAGTTGTTATCCGCCCCTTCAGCCAATATGAGACGTCTTCTAAGAAGCCTTGTCTGATCAAAAGAACTGCAGTACTCGCGAAGAGCATCATCTATCTCTGCTGCGGACATGCTACTTTCGCCAAGCCCATCATTTGTAAATGCAACCGAGCACTTTCCAGACTTATTTATGTTGCACTCATACGCAACAGTCAAAGAGTCCTGCCAAGTCGATGAAGAAAATGATATATTGCGGGTAGAATTCTCGAAATAATGGTGGAGCATCATTGAACATGCCGGAAGCCTGCAAATGTGATGGTACAATCTTTAATAAGGCGCACGGCTCTTGATCCTGCCATCTGTGAATACACAATTCGAGTTGCGAGAGTTAACTTACTTGAATTTCGAACTTCAGCCTTCCAAGCACCGCGAATGTAGGTAGTTGATAGGGAAAACCAAATGCGATGTCTTCACCATTGTCGCGCATCTTGTCACATGATATATATAAATTTATGTCCTCAATGAAGTCATCTAGTTGCATCGTCCTAGTGCGGAGGGCGGCCCATTACATTTTACAACTCATCAGTGATTGATGGACCACAACGGTAGCCCGTCATCCGCACGACATTTCACTGGCCAGCGTGGTCCTACGGACCAATTTGGGGCTGCAAATCTGACTAAGGTCAAGGTAGCAGAAACTCCTACCAAGTCGCGCACCTCATTATATGTCCACACGTCATAATACTGAAGAGGAGCTTTCCGAAGGTACGGCATCGTGGTTCTACCCAAAGTCCAGACGGCAGCGGTTCAAATGCTAAGCGACTAGCGAGGCAACGATGTGGACCCGCCACGCACCTGTTTTCCTGTATCTTTGATTGGGCGAGAATCCGCAATGCCGTCAGTCGAGCTGCGAAAGCGTCACTGATTCTATGATTCCAATCCCGCGGGTCTCGCGCCATCTACTATGCGGTCATGACCGATCTCCCTCTGGTGACCGTCTAAGTTGATTGATGGGACGCTTCCATGCGAAAAACGTCAAGACCTTAACTGATCTGGGTCTCTCACCAAATGTGGAGTAGTCTCGGAATCAGAATAGTAGCTCATTCTCTACTTCACTGAGCCCATCGTTTTCTCCTTCTTTTAAAATCTCGTGCTAACTGTCTTGTCGGTTGTCGGTTTCTCTAAGCTTGACGCTTGTGTCTAAATCCTCTAGTAACTAATTAACCTAGTTGATCTGAGGCCTGTTGTTCATTACTATTGCCTCATCACGGACTCTTGTTACTTTGAGCTTCTGTGCCTCGGAGAGCGCACGTATTCCAAGAAAGCTTTCTCGTCAGAAGAAAGCTTACTTCAAGCAATCCGCCCTTTATTACCAACGCAAGGAGATCAAAGTCAGAAGTAGAGAGAAGTTTTCAAATAAACAGCCTGGTTAACTACGTACGCCAAACCTTGAAGCCATGGCCCGTCTTTGCAAATCGGCAGAATGTCTACCCAGGCTGCTTTCTGCTAGACTGATCCGTCCTTGCACTCTTTGGTCGCCTCGGAGCCTCTACACCTGGGAAACGGTTTCTCTCCTGAGTTAATCTCTCTATAGCTACTAGAGAAAGAGACGAGCACCAAGACATGGGGATGTTCTATATACAATCTTTGTCCAACCAGACAGGCTCCGTGCAGGCCATGGCACCAAACATGGAAGACGAAGGTAACAATGTCAATCAACCACGCCTCCGTAACCGCGCACTCCGACCAGCCCCGCGTGACAGCCGCAAAGAGTCAATCGACGCTGAAATGAATCAAGCAGCACCATTTCTGCATCCCTGCCCATCTGTGCCGAGCTCCTCAGCCTTTTCATTCAGCGGCTGGAGCGCTGCCGGACGCGGCACGGAGTTCAGCTTCGACAACTATCGAGTCTCCACTCTCTGACATGAGCAGCAACAAATCCTGTCTCCGCTGCACTGGCAATACAGTGACACAGACAAGCGTGCAAAACATTTAGAGCGGAGCCGCGCAGCAGCCAGCAAGTCACGGCAGAAGAAGAAGCGAGAGACAGAGCAGCTTCAGAACAGGTTCCAGGAAGTGTCCCGCAGAAGGTCTAGCCTGGATATTGAGATCAAAACCTTGAACAGTTAACTACTTTCTCTAAAGGATCAGATCCTCATGCACTCGCGCTGCGAGGACAAGGCTATTCATGTCTACCTTAGCCGTAAGATTAAGCAGGCGAAGAATTACACTGGTCAAGCAGACGGCGGGGATTCTCGTAGCCACTGGCAGGATTCAGACTCGGTGTCGCGTTCTCATGATGCAATTGCGGGTTTCCACGGACGCCCAAACTTCCACGGCCACAACCCGTCTGAACTGGAGTTGTCGCGCCCTCAACATATCCCAATGAACATGGGTGATACAAGAGGCCCATGCGGTGTTGAGTTCGATCTAGGAAGCTACCCGTTTAATAGTTGCGCTTCAATCGAATGAACCCCATGGTTATCAGTCCGCCTGGGTGACCGCCAGTCTCCCTCTCTACAGCTAGAATGTTAGAATCTTGGAAATCAACGCCGAAAGTGATCACTTTGGAAATCAGAAACGCCATTCCATTCCAATTATTAAGCGGCACTAGTGGCCGTGGGAATTAAAGGTATGCTTAAGGGGGCCAAACACCTTCACGGAAAATTACGCCTAGAAGCATAAATATAAATTTCTAGCAAAAAGCCCACTAATTCGTAAGACATTGCTAAACTATTATCTTGTTTACATCATGAAACGAGTGAGCTCGCGGCATCCCTCAACGACAGCGATGTTCTTAAAAAGGTCTAAGCGCCAACTAATTGCCTTCCCCAGAGGCGACGAAGGGAATAGGAATAACAGCAACTGTCATAATTGCAGAGATGAGCCTACAGAGTTTACTAATAATCGGCAATGCTAAAAGCCGCTTCACAGGATGCCATAATGTATATTTTTATAAACTTCAGTGCTCGGATTATACGAACTGTATTCACTGACATTCTGCAGCAACTGCAGGAAATGCAAAAAATGCGAGCAGGAGCAGTGTTCTAACATGACGAACTATATCAATTGCCAAAATTACTCGAACATGGTAAACTGCACGAAGTGCAAGAATTGCTCCAATTTAAAGGCAGGTGCAACAATTGGAGCAGGCTGTGACTACTGACTGACCGCTTTGAACGCATAGGACCGGGACGGTGCTATCAATGAGTCTGGACAGACACTTTGGAATCAAACTTGTTTACAATGAATATTTTCTCAATCATGTGATCGCCGCATGAATAACAAGTACTTCGTTGAAAGGGTTTACATGCGACCTGGGTGTAACGACGGGGGTGATTATCAGGAAGGCAGGAGGGAGGGGCGCCCATTGAGATGCCGTGTATCAGCGAACTGATTGATGCAAATGATATACGATTCCGATGGGATCCGAGTAATTCTCTAGTAACTCTCTGCCAGATCCAACACTACAATTTTATTAGATAGTCAGCTCCGGTAAATTGCCGTGGACTAATGGCCTTTGGCGACTCGCTTTTGGTGAGCAGGAACTCAGATTATACACGGACGAGACTCGCAGTCGAAAAGGGGTCTTCTTCCGCTTATGAAGCCATACCAGCCCGTCCGGCACTCAGTGTGCGGGGTTCAGCGAGTCAGTCCAACGACGCTGCCGTACCACACCTGCACATCTGACATCATCACCCTTGAAAAGTATCACAGCTTAAAAGAAGCAATCTCGAGCTATTACTGCTCTCGGCTTCTTCAACCGCCCTTTCGCCATCCGGAAACATGATGTCAGTCACAAACCACAAATCCCTGCGTGCTATCGCCCCCTTCTACCCTGACGATACCTTACGACCCAGCGGGCCTCTGCCCAAGCGCTCGAAACGCTTCATGCGTGTATGGCGTGTAAGGCGCGGAAGTCGAAGGTACGTGGATTGATATCAAAGTTGTGCGATGTGGTGAACACCGGTTGACTTGACAGCAGTGCGGCGGCGGCCAACCATGCAACAAGTGCAATGAAATCGGCGCTGAGTGTATCTTCGACAGGGGGCTTGATCGGCGCAGGAAATATGCTCATCATCCCTTGAGTTTAGCTACTGATAGAGTCTAAACTTTTCTTGAAGGATATTTCAATAGTACTTTACAAAGTTAACTAGTCTCCTATAATCATCATGGCCTCTCCAGTCTGCATTGTCAAAGTAACGAAGCTTCTTTGATGGTGTTAAAATAGTTACAATAGCATAAACTGAGCCATAAGGTTGTTCATCAGTTTTAGCGTAATACTTCCGGAGCTTTGTGTTGGCAGCCTGAATTACTATAAGTATATTCTTTTTCCAGGGAACAGACTTGTGTCTAAGCCTCTCCTCAGCCTGATCAAGATAGTTGAATAGCTTGTTGTAGATACTGAAGATATGCTGGATAGTTATATCTCTTGTCTTTGATAGCACGCTAGTAAAGTCAAAGAAAGGCTTTGTAAGTAATAAAAGATACTTAACCTGACGCCACTCCTCTGAAGCAAGTTTGAATCGAGTATGGTGATAAGTATCACAGTATTGATTAATATCTACCTGGATCCTTCGAGCCCGATCAAGCATCAAGAAGGTAGAATTCCATCGTGTACGAATATCTTGGATTGGTACCAGCCTTGGCTCTATCGTTTATAGCTCAAGAAATGCTTTCCGGCGCTGTGGACTGGCGTTAATAAAGACAGCTAGGTCTCGGATCTATACAAGAGAAAAGTAGATAACTGTTAGTAACTAAGTTATAAAATAAGGAAGGTATAACAGCTGTTGATCCAGAAAAAAATATAGATAGCTAGTACTACTTACCTTCTTAAGAGTCTTTATAATACTTGAATATTACTGATTCTTTGACTACTGTGATTGTTCTGGCGTGTCGATCCATGTTAATTCAATCTTATTATTAACCGGGTTTGCTTTTATCTCTCCAAGCAGTTCCTTAAGGCTCAGTTGTATAACATGAATAATACAAGGGATACGGAAGAGTTGATCTTCACTAAGCCCAAGTGATTGGCTAACTTCCTGGATACCTGCAGCCATTGTATTATTGTTTGATATATTATCGGTAGTGACTGAGAGAACTCTCTTCATGATTTTATGCTGTTAAAGGATTTTAATCACAGTTTTACTAAGACAAGTACTAGAATATAAGCCCTCTAGTGGCTTAAATCCAAGAAGCACCTCACAGTAATTCCAATCTTGATCTAAGAAGTAGCCGGTAACCGCTATAAACGCTTGGGAGAAGGGTGATGTCCAGCAATCTAGTGCGATGGATAGACTGCTTCCAGCTGGAAGTCTATTAAGCACATTTAACTGGCTTGCAGTAACGTTCTCATCAAGAAGCCGTCAAATACTGCGTGCGGAGGGAATTTCGAGCTGCGATTCAGCATACCGGGCGGTTTGAAGGAGGTCATGGAAGGCTGTGTGTTCAACAATTCGGAATGGGAGACGGGCAGTTGTTATCAAATTAAGTATCTTCTGGTTAAGAAGATGCTTATTGAAATATATTGGGGACCATTGTGGCTAGAAATAAGGTAAATATATATATTATTAATAAGGTTAAGCTGTTTTTCATGAACAAGAACTTACTGCTTCTTGTAATATCTGGTTTACTCCCTTTTTAGCTACTTTTTGTACCCGACAACCTCCTTTGGCAAAATAATGTTGAAGAGAGGATGTTCCAGCACGCTTTGCAGCTAGATATGCAAGTATTGCTTTACACTCCTTACATATAACCTTTGGTTGCCTACTTTGTTCATGTGCTACTTGCTCAAACCCTTGCCAGACTGTTGCTTTCTTTCTACCATCCCAATGCATGTTTGACTGTCCTTTATATTACTTACTATATCCAGTTGTAAGCCACCACTTGACAAACTGCTTCCGAGAGTCCTCCATATCTGGATGTGCGTTATATAAAACCCACACTCGCTGGAGTGGTGGCCTAATACGTACTAGATCTTTTGGGGCGCAGGCTGGTAGAAGTAGGCGTGGTGGAGGAAGGAAACTTGGATTTACCTTATAAAGACTTAACTGGCTACTTGGGAGCTCTAAGGCTTCTGGAAGAGAATCTAGTAGACTATTCTTAGCCTCAAAAAGTAAGTTGGAGTAGAAGGAAATATGTGATTGAGATATTGTAAAGTATTCTAGTAGAGAGTATCTCTGCAAGTGGTGATCAAAAGAGTAAAAAAGAAAGGGAAGAAAGGGACTTATAGATGTTTTTAATTAATTATGGCCTTTATGGTTGCAAACAACATGAATTCGACGTGTAAAAAAGGAATGCTGGATGCTGAATAGTTAGATAAGTAAGCCAGCGCGGGGATAACGAGGTTAACCGCGGTTAACCTCACCATGACCGCAACAGAGCCGCATCATAGCCTCACGGGATTATAGCCTGTACCATCTTTGAATAATATTAACATTCTTAAATAGATATAACGCAGGAAATCGCGGACCTCGAAAAGCCAACGCGGGGGACCGCGGGGGACCGCGGGCGATCAAGAGGACTCGCGGGGAATCGCGGGGGTTTGATAATACAGTAGTACTATGTAGGAATGACGAGGGCACTACAAGGCCGAACACCTTGGTAAAATATATATCTTCACGATTTGACTTGCAGATTATCCAGAATCTTAAAAATATAAATCTAAACAGCACAATATAATATAAAAAAGATGTTAACCTAGCTAAATAAAGAGTCTATTTGGCATTTACAATCTAATTTCCCTAATTTACACTACAGTTGTCACGAAATAAGATGTCTGTACTGGAAAAACCTGAACGCGTGTTTAAAACAGAGAGTAATCAGCTCATGTAAGCTTCATAAATATCATGCAGGAGGCTTAAAACTGATAATTAAGCGAGAGTTATGCTAGTGCGGCCATAGCGAGGTTAACCGCGGTTAAACCGCGGTTAACCTCAAATTTGCGGTGATGGTGATGGTCATCAAATCTCATGACCATGACCGCATCTGCGGTGATGGTTATCAATCCTATAGCCGCGGTTGCGGTTATGCCGCAGCCTAGTTTGCACTACCTCAAAAGTGATTACTACAGTGGAGCGCAGTGAAAGACCTCGTACGGTTATCCAAGGGAGCCGGGAATAGGTTATAATTATTGAATGTGTGAGCTCTAAAGGAATATCAATATCACCAGTGGTTATTTTGAAGGGTAAAGAATACCAGGCTGCTTGGTATCAAGAACCAGCGCTTCCTAAGAATTGGAGACTTTCAACAAGTGAGAATGGTTGGATGACAGATAAAATAGGCCTTCAATGGCTAAAGGAGGTTTTTGAACCATATTCCTGGTAATACACGACTGGTACTAAGCAGTTGCTTATTCTTGATGGCCATTCTAGCCATCAAACTGCAGATTTTGATATATTCTGCAAGGAAAATGCAATTGTCTGTCTTTGCATGCCTCCTCATACATCTCACCTTCTTCAGCCTCTTGATGTAGGTGTTTTTGGACCACTTAAAAGTGTATATAGCAAGTTGGTTAAAGGCATGATGGTTGCAGGCAATAACTATATTGATAAGGAAGACTTTCTACATCTATATCTACTAGCACGTGAAAGGGTCTTCCAGCAAAGAAATATATACAGTAGCTTTGCAGGAGCTGGTCTTAAGCTACTTGGTCAGGACCGGGTTCTTGAAAAAATTACTTTTTAGCTTTGTATACTAACACTACTACTTCTTGTTGAAGGTTTAATATTATCTGCTTTTTAAATACCTCAGAATACTTGTCAACTTGATTATAAGGTTCGCAGCATGCAAAGAAGCCTTCAGAAAAGAAGGCTTTCTAGTAATCTAATATCTTATATTTAACATCTTGAGAAATACGCACAGATAGCCATGAAGACAAACCTTCTTCTTTAACAAGAAATAAAGGCGTTAAGAGCTGAGAATGAGCGAGAAGTGAAGAAGAGGACAAGAAGACATGCCACCCTAGGTCATTATACCCTCTTAACTGTACAAGAGGGTCTAGATCGTGTTCAGCGGCTTGATATACAGGTTGAAGAGCAGGCTCGGGAGCAGGTATATCTGCCTTCCCAGCGCGCTCCACCACGCTGCAGCGGTTGCAGAACTATAGGACATACTATCAGAGGTTGCCCTAACAAGTAGCTATATAACTAATAGAATTTTATTCTAGATTTAGTAGTATTAGTGGTTGAAAAGATTCAAAGCATTAGGCGAAATGGAGAAAGTTCGCCGTTCGGTCGTATCCGTCGCTCGGCCGTGGATTACGTTACACCTGTTCTGGCCGTGACAAGCTTGTCAGTACCACACAGTGTTTCTGCATGATACTATCCTCGAACAGAGATAAAATATATATCAGTACCAGACCTTGTTGTATAAGCATACTATATGTAAGGGGGCAATATGTTTGTGCTAAACTATACCGCGCTGTATGTACATGAAGGGTTCGTTGAAGGAGGAAAAGATAGATAGTCATGTGTGGAAAAGGTAGGAGGTAAGCGAGGGTAGGTCTTCGTACAAGGTTATATAATGACCGAGTAACAACAACTGAAGAGGTACCTCGTGCAAGGAACCTATAATAATATGCTCCCTCCCTGTCAAGATAGGCGTGAAGTATAGGATAATCTGCTTAAAAGTAAGGGAATTTTATAGTAAGTAATTTATCGTGTAGATAGGTCCGGACCCAGGTAATAGGGGATATATATATAGTCTTAACCCCTCTTCTAGGGAGGTCCATAGGTCTTTGGAAAGTTTTTTCCTAAGCTTCGTGATTAATAAGTAACCTCTCTGAGTTTATACAAGGATAGTAATTCCTTGGGCCAAGCTATTAGCTAAAACTTCTATAATACTCTATAATATTATCTAAAAGTCTCTCAGTTCCTGATCCTCGCGCTGACCAGTTCCTCGCTCGTTGCTTGTATAACCCTAACACGGAGGGCAATGCTGGCCAATTTATCAACAAATTTACTATCCTAGTTAGCGGATTCGAAGATAAGGCAACTGGATAGTTATACGCGGTTATCTATCTTACTAATAAAGATAACCGTGCTTTATTTAACCTTTACTATAATAAGGTCTAAAAGGAAGTCTAGTCCTTCCCTTTATACAAGTTTATAGTTCGTGTAGGTTTACTCTCTATAAAACAGGTAATATTATCCCTTCCTCTCCAAGCTCTATAATACTTTATTAATTCTTTGGTTTAGCTCTAAACAGCTTGTCCTTTATATTAATACTATCTTTATCATGTCCCGTGGTATTATAGTCAAGGAACCGTGCAAGAATAATACTTGGTAGGTATTTAGTAAGCATGTATATATCCCTGGGTACTGGAACGGGTACTGCGCCGGATATAAGTAGAAAGATAGTAGTGCTAAATATACTTATTATAACCTGTATAAGCCCAAGTATCTACCTGCTAGTATAGCGGTATTACCTCGGGCTCCCCTAGAGGAGCTGGAGGATTAATTCCTTGTAATATTTATAGGTTTAAAGAAGCTAGTTATATCCTTCCCTTCTCTTGTAGTTTATAGACTTGTATAGCCTTAGTTTCCTCGAGTACTTAGGCTAGTTCTCATGTAGGTTTAGCCTATCTTATTTATTTAACTAAGTACTCCTAATAGCTGCTTCTCCCTAACTTCTTCCATTATTTGTTTAGTACAGAGTTAAGGTAATATTCTTCATTATTATCTACTAAAATAGGAGGAGGTTAGGAGTTATCTTATTCCTATAATAGTAGTTTATTACTGCTAGCAGGTTGTACAAGGTTAACATGGAATACTAGGTATATCCCCGGAGGAGTATTTAGATAGATAGCATGTGTGCCTACTAACTTAAGTATCTTGTATTTTATATTTTTCTAATCCAGCTTCTTGCTAGGCCTCTCTGTATAAATATTTTAAAGGTTTAGCTATACCTTGTCCCCTGGTTTATAAACAGGTGCAGGGGCTTGCTTCTTATTTACTTGGTACTTGGCTTCTTATTATATATATACCAGGGAAGCTTTGGCCTATTCTATAGCTCCTTTAATTATATAAATAATATTTTCTCTGACCTGGATAGGGTTCTAGTTACTAGGCTGTTCTAGTAGTTCTTTTGTTAGGTTAAATAGGGAGAGTTTATATCCGTGGGCAAGGAAGAAGGGCGATACTCTAGTTATAGTACTTATACAGGCATTAATAGTTAACTCTGCGAGCAGGATAAGTCTATCCCAGTCCTTTTGGTTATAGTTTATATATAAATAGAGGAATATTTCAATAATAGTATTTATCTGCTTAGTTATTTTATCTGTCTAAGGGTAGAAGGCTATTAATAAGAGTTATTTAATACCAAGGAGTTAATAAACTTATTTCCATGTCTTACTAATAAATTAACTCCCCCTATCAGATACTATCATGCGGGGTATTCCATGGTACTATATCAGGGTTTGTACAAGGGTCTATATAATATCTTGGGAAGTTATTTATACTATTAATTTAAGAATTACCCCTTTTGTAAGTTAATCAGTTATTACCAGGATCACTGTACGGCTATTACTATCTAGCAGATTAGTAATAAAATCCAGGGAGATATCCTACTAAGGTTATTCAGAGATAGGGAGGGGCTTTAGTAATCCCTTTTTTTATTCTTTCTATGTTTTTATCCTCCTACATATATCACAGTTCTGTACAAACCACCGTATATCATTTGATATATTCGGCCAGAAATATTCTTGACTTACTATTAGGTAGGTTTGCTCTCGTCCGGGATAGCTAGTTAGAATAGAGTCATGGCTGGTTTAGATCAAGCTTGTATATAGAGGCTCGTTATTTAGGACCCATTTCCTTTTTTAAAATAAAAGGTTATCTATTGAGTTAATACTGTATTCTGCTATTGAGACCTTTAACTAAAGATCCGGTAGGAACTTTCTAGCTCCTTCTCGTACAAGCTTCTAGATTTCAATATATTAAGTATTATCTGCTTGCGCTTGTGCCCAGGTAAGGACCTCTACTTGGGGAGTAATAGGGCTAAGGGTAATGTACAGGGAAAGTACCTTTATTACCCCTCCCCTGTGTTTATCTTGTAATAATTATATTATATATAATTCCAGTTATTTATCTGCTTCCTTCAGGTTATCTTGGTCACGGCAGGATAGTATATTAGCTTGCTTATTCTCGGAACCTCTGCGGTAGGTAAACTTAAAGTTAAATTAGCTTAAGAAAAGGCTCTATTATACATGCTATTCTAATAGCTTCCTTAGTGAATAGAAGTATTCCAGATTCTTGTGGTTAGTAATTACTTTAAACTTAGGTACTAAGTGTAGTTTGGTATCCCAAGCTTCCAGGCATCGTATAACAGCTAGTAACTCCTTATTATAAATTTTGTAGTTACTCTCTACGGGGGAATAATATTTAGAGAAGTAGGCGCAGGGGTAGAGCTTCCCTTCAGGATTATACTAGGATAATATTCCCCCAGTAGTATAGCCTGATAAGTCAGTCTTAACTATTGTCTCCCGCTCTGGGTCAAAAGGAGCTAGGACAGGCTCTGTTATAAAGCATTCTTTTAAGCATACGAAGCTCTGTTAGCATTCCTTTGTCTAATAAAACAGTATATCTTTCTTTGTAAGCTCAACCAGGGGTTGTGTAAGGGATAAGAAGTCTAGTATAAACTAGTAATAGAAGTTTGTAAACCTAATAAATCCTTGTACGCCCTTTATAGTAGTAGGGACTTCCTATTCCTTAATTACTTTGATTTTCTCTGGGTCTATAGACATGCCTTCTCCTGCCTGTATAATAAATCCTAGGTATTTGGTTTCCTTGCATTCAAACTTGCATTTATCAATATCCAGGAACAGGCCGGCTTTGCTTAGCTTGGCAAGGACTTTCTGTACGTGTTCCCTATGAAGCTCTCGGCTGCCGTTGGTAAATACTAGAATATTATTAATATAGGCAGAGCAAAATTCGTCCAAGTATTCGCGGAGAGCCCAGTTAATATACTTCTGGAACATACTAGGGGCGTTTGCTAGGCCGAACGGCGTGACCAACTATTCAAAAAGACCATACCTCGTACGAAAGGCTGTTATCCATTCTTGGCCTTTGGCAATGCGGATCTTGTAGAAAGCAGCTGACATATCCAATTTAGTGAACCACTTTGCTTGCCCGATCTGGTTCAGTGTTTCATGGATGTCACGGCCCAGGTCACGGGGACTAGCCCTAACCTGTCACCTGACCCACTGAGCCCTATCGGGATATCTCCACACCTCCCTACCACGGATTCTCTCTCTAGCTTCGCATTCTTAGGATAATCGACTTATTGCTCGGAGTCAAGTCCTCACAGGTGTCTAGTGGAATATCTCCTGCTTCAGCAGAGTTCTGGAGGAGATTGCGGGCTAGGATGTCGCGTTTAGCCTGTACACTAACGGCTGGGGGGCTTTCTGGTTGCTGAGGATCTGTCATTGGGGGGCTGCGGTAGGATCCTGTGGTCCAGATGTCTCTGGCCCCAAGGGAGAGTAGTGAGGAGGGGACGGTGGTCTGATGTGGCGTCTAGATGTCCCGCAACCCTGGTATATGCCCCAGCCAGAGCAAGGGAGTCTGATGCAAAGGTTAGGTCTAGGGTATTGCCCTTGTCATGTGTAGGAATATCTATCTCTGAGATAAAAACTAGTCCAAGTCTGTCAAGCCATACAGATACTGGCTCGGCTAAGGTAGAGGGGCCCCGCTAAAGCGAGGGCTGCCACCTGCTGTGTAGTAGGTTGAAGTCGCCAGCTAGTAAGACTGGCTGGGTGAAGTAGGAGTCAGGGAGTTTAAGAAGCTCCTGTATAGCCCCGTTGGGCCTGATTAAGGACGCGCTGGGGGCGTTGTAAATATTCAGGATTAGAGCAGAATGGCCCGAGCGGGCAGAGATTTGTAGTAGGAGGAGGTCTGATAGTGCTTCTTGGTTTTGTGTATTAGGGCGCAGCTGGGAGGCCTGTATGCCCTTCTTCTTCCGGATATATGTAAGGACACGAGGTCGGCCGCTTAGCCCCCAGTCATCTGTAGGGGAAAAGCATTCATACGAAGGATGTTTCTTGGTGATCTTGCGGGTAAGGTCCTTGTAAATATAGGGTTCCTGCACTAAGATAATATCGATATTGTTGGAGTAAGCCCGGGATAGGGTGATTTCATGAGCTGTGCCTGCGCGGCCAACATTCAGCTGGAGTATTGAGAGTGATTCCTTTGTATAGTTTTGGTATTTCATAGTCGCTCGTTCATTAGAACGTCAAAGCTGTTTTAAGGCTTGGGTAATGCAAAGCGGACAGCCCTGGCTGTGACTGGGGGGGAGTCTGCTGGCTCCCTGGGTGGAGGGGTAGATGACCGGAAGATAAAGGGTGACTGTGGAGGGCAGCTATTGCTGTCCATATCTCTGTCCTCAGGGGCCTGAATTTCTTGCATGCAGCACTGTCTTTCTAGGCGTGCCTTTGCGTATCCTAGGGAGCCGGCTTTCCGGATCTCTGCTTGTTGTGCCTTAGTACAACGGGTCCCTGCCTTGCTAGGCCGGAGAAGGCATTTCTCGTAGCCAGCTGGGTGAGGACCATGGCAATGAAGGCATCTTGGGGAGCATTTATGGGGAGGTCCAGCATTGCATCTGTTTGTGTGTTCTTCCTCAGAGTGCTGAGTAGAGCCACAGAGGCGGCACCTAGGCTCGCGGGCACAGGTTCTGGCATTGTGCCACTTCCAGCATTGATTACATTGTATAATCTTTGTCCTTCTAATCAGGGGCTGGGCGTTGGTAATCATGCCAAACAAGGAGAGTCGTACGGGGAGTTTTGCCTTGCTTTCCTCAGGGAAGTTGATGAACCAGCTTGAGGAGATGGATCCAGGATTAGCGGCGCTGGCTGCAGTTTCGGAAACTATAATAGGGGTGAGACCAGTTGCTTCAATAATCTCGGCGGTAATTATTTGTGGGTTAACAGGGACTGTATAGTATTGGCTTGCGCTGATCTGGCCAACCTTCCTTGGTATATTGGTAACGCGGTACGAGATCCAGCGAGAGCTGCGCTCGATCTGGGTGGTGTTGAAGAAGTTGGAAATAGTCTCCTTCTGCGCCTCAAGAGCTGCAAGGGTGTCTGGGGATGAGGGTATAAGGGCAAATCCAGTCTTAATAGGCTACACGCCCTTGAGTATCTTGCTGTTCTCACCAAGTCTGGAGCGGAGGCTGGAGTATATGGCAAAGGCGTCCATATCTCTAGTAGAATGGTTAGGCGGAAGGCGTACGAATAGACGATTATCAGGTAGTTGCTGTTGTGCAGTATAAGCTGAGGTTCTAGGCTTGATGCCTGTCTTCTTCCTGGCCGCGTTGGTGGCGCTGGAGAGAGGTGTTTGGATAGCAGTCGCGTAGGTGGACTGGCCAAGACCAGAGGGGGGACGGGAAGGGGGACAGGAAGGGGGAGGGGAGGGGGGTAAAGGGGCATGGGGAGGGGTAGGGGTAGGGATAGGGGCGCTGGTGGTCAAAGGTACGCCACTGATATAGGCATTGAAGTGTTGTTGGGCTATATTTGCCAGGTCGATGCTAAGAGCTTCGAGCGCGTTTTTCTGGTGGGTGGCCAGGCCGGGTTGGTCTCGGTGTTTGTCAAGGAAAGCTGCAATTGGGCTGAAGATTTTCTGTCCTTCAGCAGCTTTTATAGTGGCTGCAGTGGTTATTTCCTGCAGCGCTGCCTGTAGAGGGCCACTGGGGTGGGTGTTGAGACGTGCCATCGCGACGGCGCGTCGTGACGCGGGCTGGGCGCCGGGCAGGCGGCGGCTGGGCTGCGGGCAGAGGCCGGGCGCCTTTGTGTGCCGGCGTGTGTCGGAGGATGCAGCGAGATAACAGTGCTTTCGAAGGCTTACGAACGTTGTCCGACTGTGAATGCAGAGTTGTTGCGTGGTGATGAGTGTCGGGGAAAGATGGTGTGTGTGTGTGTGTGTATTTTACGGCCGTGGCTCGTGACTTGCACGTTTTCCACTATCCCTAAACAGGGCAAAGGCCGCCAGAGGGTGAGTCCTGGGTGTCTCTAACTATCTGCTAGTTCTATGTACAAATAAGGGACCTCAGCGCGTCTGTATAGCTGTCTTAGTCAGGGGGGAGGGTCTATTCTAGTAGACGTCGGGTTATTGCCAGCTGCATAGATCCACCTTCCCACCATGATCTACCTGTCCTCCACTGTGAATTTTTTTTTTTTTTTTGGGAAAATAGGAAATTTAAGAGGGGGTTAGACTGTCACGGACATACCCGGGTAGAGGATGTCTTGGACAGATATCTTCATAGAACCGAGTTTCTGATAGCCATGTAGCCAGCTTGGCTGCTCCTTTGGGAGTGCCTAGCAGGAAGGGGATTATCTCCGAGGAGGGCCCTGGGGGCAGGGGCGGCCTCCTCCTAGCTATTCGGCAGAAGAGAAAATGTAGTGGGCTCTTTCTGCTTCCGCAGCTGCAGTATAGATAGGCATCTTCGTGATTAAATCGTTCATGGTATGTTGCAAAGTCACCGTGTCCGGATCGGGCAGCTAGGATCCTTGCGAGCAGGTGGCGAGGTAGGTGAAGTTCTGCTGGGCACCGAGGAGAGGAGGTAATCTGGAGGTCTTGATAGGATTGTGGTGCTGCAGTTGCCCAGTGGTTCTGTAGGGCTAGGAGGGCCTTGCTCTTGGCTTGTCGCTTGAGTGAGGCATAAGAGTAACTGCAGCGCATCGGGGGCGGGGAGGCTGCGCCTTGCTTCGCAGCCTGGTCTGCTGCTTCATTTCCAGGGACTTTCGCGTGTCCAGGGACCCAGCGGATCCGTACAGAGCTACCATTAGTGTAGGGGAATCTCTCTCTCTCAAGCCAGGTTGAGGCTAGGTTCCGGAAGGCCTCGAAGATGCTCTGCGATGAGCCTGCGAAGGGTGAGAGAAGGCGGGTCGTGACCTCCAGATTGTCTAGGAAAATCCATAAATTCGTGGCAAAGCAAGCAGTGTGGAACTGTATGGCTGCTCTTAGCCCCGCAAGGGCTGCTTCTACTTCTGCATCAAAGACCTCTTTGTTCGGGCCTAGAGGGAAGGACGATTGGAGGTATAGTCTCCCTGACTGGTACAGCGCGAAGCCAGCGCCCGCCATCCGCGTGGGCAGCTTAGATCCATCTGTGAAGATCTTGATGTCTGTCCCTGGGAGAGAAGAGTAGAATTCTTGGAACTTGGCGGCTGCCTCTTCCTTTGGCTGTCCAGTCGGGGCCTTTATTCGGAGTTGGGCATCCTCGCGTGTTTCGCGTGGGAGCCATGGGGCATGTTGCAGCGGGTTGAGTTGTTCTGACTCTGGGAGAGTAAGTACACGGCGCGCGAAGTGGCTGTCATGTCGGCCAGCTTGCGTTATTCTTGCGGCCCGCCTGCGCAGAGGGTGGTAGGGGTCAAGACAGCGTAGGCGGATTGTAGCGGAGGCAGCTATATAATCAAGCTCAATTTCAGCTGGGAGAAGCCCTGACTCGCGGTAGAGTATTGGTTTTGGGGTGGTACAGAAGGCGGGGAGGATGGCTCTGGCTCCAGCTAGTATAACCTTGGATATCTTTTCTAGATGTCCCTGGACTAGATTAGATGTTGGTTTTTGACCTGACCGTGGATTTGACCGCGAGCGTCCTGGCCACCAGGTCTCAGCACCAAAGTAGGCTTTGCGGAGTACACATGCTATCACTGCTTGTCGCAGGAGGTAGGGTTTGATACCTCTGACTGTATTGCCAAGGCCGCGGAGGGCTGTTATAACTGTCAAGGCCTTGGAGGTTATTTCCCTCACATGATACTTGAAGGAAAGCTTCTTGTTAAAGAGGACCCCTAGCCACCGCAAGTATGGGCGAGTTGTGTTCTCAGAGATTATGATAGGGCCGGCCGAGACACTTGGTATGTAGCTAGGGTCTTGATCTGTTCTCTGGCGTGAGAAATAGATTAGCTCATATTTATCTGGTGCAAAGGTGATCCCTTCTCTTGTGCCCTAGTCAAGGACCTCTTGCAGGGAGTTTGATAGGTTTTCGCAGTTATTCTTGAGAGAGGTTGAGATTGCTAGGATAGCTCCATCATCTGCGTATTCAAACCTAGTCCCCGGTCTTCCAAACCAGAACAGGGGGGCTATGTAGAGCATAAATAGGATAGGGGATACAGGTGATCCCTGGGGCAGCCCGCAGAGTATCTCTATTAGGGGGCCTGTTTCTCCGTCAATCCGAATTTGTACAGTTCGACTGGTGGTGAAGGAGGCTACCCAGCGGACTAGGTTATCAGGCCAGCCTTGTGAGCGGAGTCTGTGAACAAGTCTTCCTGGGAGGACTCCATCAAAAGCCCCCTTAACATCAAAGGTAAGGAGAGAGGCTGTCAGTTTCTGGTTGAGCGCTTGTTCCACGTCGTGGAGTAGGCACGTAGTTAAGTCGACGGCTGAGCGAAGGGGCAACGCCCCGAACTGTTGGCTTGCCAGGACCTTGTAGTATATCGCGAGCCATGCCATGTTCCGAGCTATTAGTCTCTCAAGGCCCTTGCCTAGTACTGACAGGAGGGCAATCAGCCTGTATAATCTAGGATTGGACCAGTCTGCCTTGTTTGGCTTTTGAATCATCGCGAGGACTGCCCGTCGGAAACATTTTGGGTGGTAGCCTATCTAGAGGCATCCCTGGTACAGTACGAGGACTCTGTCCTTAATTAAGGGCCATGCCACCTTAATTATGCAGGTTGGTAACTCATCTGCTCCCGGGGTTGTATTCCCCGCGTGAAGGATTGCCTTCTCAACTTGGGCCATCGTGATGTCTGGGAAGGGTAATGATTGGGATAGGACTGCTGGTATATCCAGAGGGATATCTCCTGCCTCCGCGGTGTTTTGAAGGAGGTTCCGAGACAGGACTTCTCTTTTATCCTGCGAGGACACTGCTGGGGGTCTGTCTGGCCTGAGAGGGTCTTTTAGGGGAGGGCTGCGGTAAGTACCACTAGACTTGTGCTACTTAGATATATCAAAGACCTCCTTGCTTTCAGTTGCATTGCTAATCTTGTCTCTCCAGTATTGGGACTGGGCTCTCCGGGTTACTCTCCGGAGGTCTCTTCGCGTGTTGAGTCCTGCCCGATAGTTTTCAAGTGCCTTCTTGCATTCTGCATTCCACCATTTCTGGCCTCCTCCTTGGGGCAGGGACTTGTTTGCGGAGGCCATGTATGCACTGTGCGTAGCTGAGATAATACCTTGTGCGAGGTAGTCTAGGCTATCTTTATCTTCTGCCGAGCTCCTGAGGTTGCTTAGGTTAGAGGCAAGAAGGGTATGAAAGCGGGCATGGTCAAGTGTATTAAACCTGAGCTTTCGCGGGGTCTTCTCTGATCCTTGTTCCCAAGGTAGGTCTGTGTGAAGTAGGCGGTGGTCAGAGGTAGTATCTAGGTCATTCCTCACTCTAGTGCTTGTTACTAGGAGGCTCGGGGAGCTTGAAATGAAAGTAAGGTCTAGGACATTACCCTTATCTTGTGTAGGGGTGTCTATCTCGGACGTGAGCAGGAGTCCTAGTCTATCAAGCCAGACTATAAATACTTCCGCGGAGGAGGTTGGTGTATGCTGGAGTGACGGCTGCCATCGGCTGTGTAGCAGGTTAAAGTCCCCAGCTAGCAGGATTGGAGTTAAAAAGTAGGAATCAGGCAGGCATGTAAGGGCCTCTATTGCCTCACCTGCGCGTATTCCTGTTCTTGGGGCATTGTAGATATTAAGGATTAGGACTGATTACCCTATATATGAGGTAATCTGGAGTAGGAGAAGGTCTGAAAGGATCTCCTGGCTTAGATCTGGGCGTAGTTGGGCGGCTCGGATGCCGGCTCTTCGGTGAATATATGTGAGTACTCGGGGGCGGCCGCTTGTTATCCAGCTGTCTGTTGGGGAGAAGCATTCGTATAATAGGTGTCTTTTTGTAATCTTCCGTGAGAGGTCTTTGTAGATATATGGTTCTTGAAGAAGGATAATATCAATATCCTCTGAGTAAGCCTGTAAGAGGGCAATTTCATGGGCCCCTGGTATGCGGCCAACATTTAGTTGGAGTATTAAGAGGGATCTCTTGTGGTTTTGGTATTTCATATTTCCTTGTTTATCAAGAGTTCAAAGCCGCTTTATGGCTTAGGGGTTGCAAAGCGGACTGCCCTCGCGGTAGCTGGGGGAGAGGTTCTTGGTGTCTGCGGCGGGGGGGTATTCGTGCGAAAAGGAGAGAGCAGGGGGCGGCTGTCAGAGGTCATATCTAGGTCCTGGGGGGCTTCGGGGGCCTCAGGGGCTTGCTTGCAGCATTGGCTCTCCAGGCTTGCCTTGGCTAGTTTTAGTGAGCATGTCTTGCGGATCTCGGCTTGCTGGGCCTTAGTACATCGGGTTCCAGTCTTGTTGGGTCGGAGCAGGCACTTTTCATAGTCGGCTGCGTGCGGGCCGTGGCAGTGTAGGCATCTTGGTGGGCATGTATGGGGGGCCAGGGCGTGGTATCTGTTTGGGTGGCCCTCCTCAGTATGTTGGGTGGAGCCGCAGAGCCGGCAGCGCGCCTGGCGGGCGCAGGCTCTGGCGTTGTGCCACTTCCAGCAGCGATTGCATTGTACAATCTTTTTTCGTCTTGCCAGGAGCTGGGCATGCGTGGTCATGCCGAATAAGGTAAGTCATGCGGGGAGTTTTGCATTGCTCTCCTCTGGGAAGTTAATAAACCAGCTTGAGGAGCTGTCCCCCGCTTGCGCGGCGCTGGCGGCAGTCTCGGTTACTGCTATGGGGGTGAGGCCAGTTGCTTCAGTAACCTCGGAGGATAGGATCTTAGGGTTTACAGGGATTATAGAGTACCGGCTTGCAGTAAGCTCACCTACTTTCCTTGGTATATTAGTAACTTGGTAAGAGATCCAGCGAGAGCTGCGTTCAATTAAGCAGGTATCAAAGAAAGATGAGATTATCTCTTTCTGCGCCTCTAGGGCTGGGAGGGTATCCGGGGAAGTTGGTACAAGAGCAAATCCAGTTTTAGTAGACTAGGTGCCTTTAAGAAGCTTGCCATTTTCTCCCAGTCTAGAGCGGAGGTTTGAGTAGATGGCAAAGGCATCCATATCCTTAGCAATATGGTTCGGTAGGAGGCGTATAAACAGGCGGGTATCCGGCGCTGGTTCCTTTGCAGCAAGAGTCCGAGGCTTCGGCTTGTTGCTAGCCTTTGTAGTTGCTTTGGCTGGGATTGTTTGTACCACAGACGCGTATGTAGACTGGGCAAGGCCAGAGGAGGGGCGAGATGGCGGTGGGGAGGGGGGGAGGGCAACGGGACCAGGGGCAGGAGCAGCAGGGCTGGTGGTCAAGGGAACGCCAATGATATAGGCGTTGAAGTGCTGTTGGGCTATCTTGGCCAGGTCGTTACTGAGCGCCTCGAGCGCGCCTTGCTGGTGGGGCGCCAGGCCTGTCTGGCTTCGGTGTTTATCAAGGAAGGCCGCAATGGGGCTGAAGATCTTCTGGCCTTCAGCGGCCCTAGCAGTAGCCGCTGTGGTTGTTTCCTGCAGCACTGCTTGCAAGGGGCCGTCTGGTTGAGTGTTGAGTCGTGCCATCATGTTAACGCGTCGCGACGCGTGCGGGGAGCTGGCGGGCTGCGGTCGGCTGGCGGGAGGCAGGGGTTGTCCCTCGTCGCCGGGCACGTTGCCCAGAATGAGCGCTGGATCTGAGTATTCGATCGGTATCGTGGGGCTTGCGATTCTCGCGAGTCCAGGAGCTTTTTGAGTTGTCTGCGAACAAAAGTGTCTTGTCGGGGAAAGATGGTGTCATTGGATACCTACCTACCTTAGGGGAAGACGGCCTGCAGTCACGTGTCCGCACCTTCCTCGAAAACACCAAAATATGTCTCTCACCACGAGCGAGCCCAACCCATATGTTGCTCGATGGTGACGGCAACAACCATCGCAAGCTTACCATCAACCATCAGCTATGCCTTTGAATCCCCGAGCTTTCATACTCCATTTTCTCTGACCCCTCCCTTCCAAAAAGTGCCTGACTCAGTTTGCAGCGCAGGGTGACCAATTGGCTGGGCCCTTGCCACCGCATCAGGATGACGATCCCCGCGCCTGTTCCTGGCCTGGCCATTATCATATCAACTTCTTATCATCCTCTCACACCATCCCAGCCATATATTAGCGATCCATATTATGATACGCATACCTGCCACCGACGAATACTACAATTTGGGTTCCTTTCACCGCCCAATCTCCACAGCAAGCCCCGAGGCCCAGACATGGTTCGACCGCGGCCTAATTTGGGTCTATGGCTTCAATCACGAGGAAGCGGTTCATTGCTTCGAGCAGGCTATTGCTCATGATGAAGACTGCGCTATGGCATACTGGGGTCTTGCGTACGCCGTCGGTCCGAACTATAATAAGTCGTGGGACAGATTCGACCGGCGTGATCTGGAGCGATCCGCTAAACGGGGGTATAAGGCAGCGAGAAGGGCGAAAGAGAAAGTCGAACATGTAAGGCCTTGGGAACGAGCGGTTATTGAAGCGATTCAGTCTCGGTTTGATTCTGGGAAACCTCCGAT
This sequence comes from Aspergillus undulatus, assembly GCF_047715775.1. Lineage (NCBI taxonomy): Eukaryota > Fungi > Ascomycota > Eurotiomycetes > Eurotiales > Aspergillaceae > Aspergillus > Aspergillus undulatus. Next base: position 54,841 of record NW_027396689.1, read on the forward strand.
CGACCCTTCGGTTCTCAATCGGGATTACGCGTCCGCTATGGAGCGCGTCTACGATGCATTTGGCGACGACATTGAGATCGCTGTTCTTTATGCTGACGCCCTGATGAATATCACACCGTGGGCTCTTTGGAATCTCTCCACCGGCGAGCCCGCCCCGAATGCTCCGACGATGTTGGTGAAAGCTGTTCTTGACCGAGCCCTCTCTCGACGTAGAGCATACAACCACCCGGGGTTATTACATCTCTACATCCACTACATCGAGATGTCGCCTACCCCAGAACTTGGTATGAACATAGCCGACCGTCTGCGCAATCTCGTTCCAGACGCCGGTCACATCCACCACATGCCCACGCATCTCGACGTATTAATCGGCAACTGGACGCGGTCAATAAGTTCAAACTACAAGGCAACGTTAGCCGACGATCGATACTTATCGAAGGCGGGACCATACAATCTCTATACCTTCTACCGAGTACACAACTACCACTCGCTTATCTACGCTGCGATGTTTGCGGGCCAAAGCAAAACTGCCCTAGACGCAGTCACGCGCATGGAGAACTCTGTCCCCGAGGATGTCCTGCGAATGAAGTCCCCGCCTATGGCGAGCTGGCTAGAGAATGTTCTGGCTACTCGGTTACATATTATGATTCGATTTGGGATGTGGCAGAACATTATACGGACTGATACACCACATGATCAGAAACTATACTGCGTTACGACGGCTACAACGTATTACGCCAAGGGTCTTGCATTTGCCGTTACGGGGGATTTGGCCATGGCAAGAAGGGAACGCGATTTTTTCTACAAGAGCAAATCTCTAGTCCCTCCCTCGCGCCGAGCATACAACAGCCGCGCGACCGAAACCCTCGCTGTCGCAGCCGCAATGCTGGATGGCGAAATCGCCTATCGACAGAGGGATTATGGATCAGCCTGGAAATACCTCCGCCGCTCAATCGAACTAGATGATAAACTCCCATATAGCGAGCCCTGGGCGTGGATGCAACCGAGTCGACATGCCTATGCCGCTCTTCTCCTGGAACAGGGATACGTCAAGGCAGCTGCAAAAGAATACCGCGCGGACCTGGGACTCGATCATACGTTGATACGTCCAAGACGGCATCCGAACAATGTTTGGGCGTTGCAAGGGTATCATGAGTGTTTGAGGAGGATGGGAAGGGATCACAAAGCAGAGGAGATTGAGCCTGCATTGAAAGACGCCCTGGCCGCAGCGGATGTTCCGATTGGAGCGTCTTGTTTTTGTCGACTGGATACGAATGAGAGTTCGAACATTGTTCCGAAGAGCGAGTGCCGAGGAAGCCGGTTATAGCATTTTACCTACGACTTGGAGCTGAGTGAACAAAAAGTCCTTGGGTGACAGCCCGCGGATCCCGAAGTGAGAAAGATGAGACACTGATATAGAGAGGCTGCAGGTTGCTTATGATCTCGTATCCAATCGTACAGCTCGGCTGGTCGAGTCAAGGGCGATTTATAAGTGCCAAGCGCGAATACGAATAGCTTCACCTTCCGAGCCGCAAAGTGAAGACTTTGGAACGTGGTCGAAATGCACTCATTTTTGGAGCACTGGATGCTTTGAAATCGACCTCAGGCATTTCCTGGAATGTTATAAAGAAGCATGTTGGTCTCGCAACAATATACCTCTCGGCAACACTTTCAGCAGCTCAGAGACTCCATACAGACTCCAACTTACTCAACACCTCTGAATCTCATTACTATAGCCTCAATGGCCCGGCAAGTCAGCGTCTTCGGTCTTGGGGCCATGGGTAAAGCCCTTGCCCTCCAATACATCGGCACCGGCTATACGACTACTGTCTGGAACCGATCTTCTGAGAAAGCCCAAGCCCTCCTCGCCCAGGGAGCTCGATTGGCATCAAAAGTTGCTGACGGTGTTGAGGCAAGCAACCTCATCATCCTCTGCCTCCTCGATAATCCTTCCGTAAAGGAAACCCTTTCCAAGGCGACCTCTTCTCTACCCGGCAAGATAATCGTCAACCTAACGAACGGCACCCCATCCCAAGCCCGCGAGCTCTCGGAGTGGGTAACCTCCTGCGGCGCAGACTACATTCACGGCGGCATCATGGCCGTTCCTGATATGATTGGTTCAACGCACGCAGTAATTCTGCACAGCGGCAGCACGAAGGCATTCGCACGCGTCGAGGCGGACCTCGCGCATCTCGGAACCGCCAAGTTCCTCGGTACAGACCCCGGCTCCGCGTCCCTTCACGATCTGGCTCTCCTCTCGGGAATGTACGGTCTCTTCTCTGGGTTCTTTCAAGCAACCGCCCTGGCTAGGTCCCATGGGACATCGGCGACGGACATTATTGACATCCTGAAGCCTTGGTTGACGGCGATGACGCACTACCTTGGTGTGTTGGCGCAGCAGATTGATGCGGGTGATTACGCTACTCAGGGGTCGAATTTGGCTATGCAGGTGGCGGGGATGCAGAACCTCGTGGATACCTTTGCCGAGCAGGGAGTCACTCCTGCTTTGATTCTTCCGTTTAGGGACTTGATGCGCCGTGCTTTAGAGGGAGGGTATGGGAGTGCGGATGTTTCTGCCGTGATTGAGTTTATGGGCAACGAGTCCCAATAGATTGTGTTATACTCAATGCAGCCAAGTACTTTTCCTATACTTCTAGCCGGACGCTATACAGAAGGTCCGGCAATACCATTAAACCTTGCTGGCTTCCATCTTCTCCTTCTTGACCCTCTCCGCATTCTCGATCTCATTCCCACTCTCCTCACCCCTCCCCTCCAAGGCTTTAACCCTCCGGTCCTTCTGCCTAACTAAAACCCAACTAACTAAGACCCCACTTATCGCCGCTAGCAGAAAGCACAAGCAAATAATATAAGAAACGCGATACGTCGGCCCAAACCGCGTATTATAAACATGCGGCCCATAAATGCCACTAAACTGCGCCATCGCATTCGTCAGCCCTATCCCAATCCCACTCGCGACTGTTCCCTCCAGTGCCCTGATCCGCTCTGGCCAAATTACCGGGTATGCGGAGCCGGCGCAGGCGGTTGCGACGATCAAGGCGATGTATTTTACGATTGGGTTGCTGACGGTTATTAGGATTATGTAGCAGATTATTATTGTGCTCTCAACTAAATGGTGTTAATGGGGTTTCAGAGCAGAGGTAGAAGGTGGGAGAGAGGGAGGGACGTACTAGTCACAGCGGTCGTCCAAGGCCTAATCCATTTCTTCTGCAGGCAGTAGCCGACTGCGTTGAGGAAGAGGAAGCACGCGACGTAGGGTGGCTGACACTCAACAATAACAGCTCACCAATATTGGAAAGGAGGAAGGGGCCATACAATATTCATCAGCTGCGAGTTGGCGGTCGTCGTGAAGCCCAGCTCATATATGACCGTCGGCAAGGCATAATTCACGCCGAAACCACCGATCCCATGGCCGATCCAGTACACCGAGAAAGTGTAAACCGTCGGGCTCTTGAATAGCTCTTTGAATTTCTTCCAGCTCCAGTTGTGATCTCGTCCTGAGGGCGCGGTTTTTGCCAGTCTGTTGGACAGGTACTCCCGTTCCTCTCGTGTAAGCATCTTTGCACTCTCAGGGTAATCAGGCACACCAAAGAGCGCAACAAAGGCAAGCAGAATAGCAGGGAGACCCTCGAGGATAAACAACCATCGCCACTCCGATAATCCACCAAGCCGATTCATGAAACTAATCGCATACGCAAGCAACCCACTCAACGCACTGCTCAGCTGCCCCAGCGAGTAGAAAACCGCAATGCGCCACGGCATCTCACTCGGTTTATACCAAAACGCATAATGATACAACACACTCGGATAGAAACCCGCCTCAGCTAACCCAATCGCAAGCCGGACGCAGTCGCGCAGACGCCCCACGCAAGGATAAGGATGAACATCCACCGGCTTGGCGTGAATTTCTTAAGCAGGATTGTATTCGTCGGCTCGAAGAGCATGTAGCTGTAGCTGAAGATGGACTGGGACCACGACCATTGCGAGGGACTGAAGCCCAGCTCGACTTTGATCCCGTTGCCTTCTTCGAGGTTGATGATTGCGGCGTTGGCATAGTTCCCAGAGTCGATTACGCGAAAGATATACACGAACGAGTAGAACCCTACTAGCCAGAAGTCGACCTTGCGCATGACGCGCTTTTCGAAATTGGGGTCGTATTGCCGGGGTGGGGAGGGGTCATCGGTGGTCTTGGGGGTGTCGGACAGAGAGGGTGAGATGCTTGATGAGGTGACTTGGGCATTGCCCTTTTCAGGTGCGATTTCTGAGGCCATCTTGAATCGCCTGAGGATCCTGAGGACTCGGAGGGACTCGGAATGCCTCAGCCAAAGAGGACATGTTGATCGTAGTTATACCTCGTTTTTATAGCTAGAAACAAAGATGGCAAAACTCTCCACGAGTCAGCTGTGATACCACAATAGAGGATATCACGACATTGGAGTAACTCGGCGACGCGGCTCAGATATTGTTCGTCAGGACTCGGGTACCTTCAAGTGGCATCCAGAAGTGCTGATTGCTTACTCGGGGGAGATGTGCAGTATTGCTCATCGTTGGCACAGATTGTGAGATTAAATCCTGGTATTCGCCATCTCCGGCCCCAATGTTGCTAGGGCAAACCCCCTGTGCATAGTCAATCTGCAAAGATTAAGCATCTTACTCCTCAACGACTTTACGTAACAAGAGTATAAAATACAATCAAGCTCCCAACATGAGCTCAAACATCTTACTATAACTGGGCACCAAGAAGTGACATATCTTGGTCTCCTTGTCTTGTGCTACTTGGCTAAGCCTGCTGCTTGGGGTATCTATCACGCAATTCAAGGCGAGAATGAGAATCACCACAAACCCCGCTTCCTGCGGCATAAAACAGCTTCTCCAACTCTTGTGCACATTTCTGACTGGAAGACAGAATGACTCGCATGGATTATCGCGGAGTTAAGCCGGGTGGAGGGTGAAGGGAGGGGTATATAAGCGTTGTGCTCGTCATGGGCATAGTGCAATGCATACTCCGGACATTCCCTGCTCAAAATTATCGAACGCCTAGTTATTGTTGACTTGGCTAATTTGACCCAACATGGCCCCCTCAGCTGTCCAAGAATCGGCCATCGAGCCCGTCCCCGTCAAGCCGTGGGCTCGCCCCGCCCCAACCTCAGAGAACCTCGACTGGGCGCCCCTGGCCGAAATCGACCTCTCGCGGTTCGACGAGCCCGGCGGCAAGGAAGCCCTCGCTAGGCAGCTCCACGACGCCATCACCCGAGTTGGCTTCTGGGTAGTTGTCGGGCATGGGATCGACGATGAGCGTGTACTGCGGCAGTTCAGCTTCGGCAATGCTTTTTTCAAGCAGCCGCTTGAGGAGAAGAGGTACTTTCCTTGTAACTTTGCCGAGGGGAAGTACTTTGGGTATCGGGAGAATGAGCGGTGGATCGGAGATACGGGGGTGAAGGATAATGTTGAGATGGTATTTCCTCTTCCCTTGTGCAGAATATTGCAGGTTATGGCTGACATCCAGCTAGTTGAACATTCCGAAGGACATCCCCCAGTGGGCCAACCTCCCCCGCCACAAAATCGTCGCTGAGAATTACGACGAGATTGCCTCGTTCCAGCGGGAGTTGTTCGACAAAGTCGCCCGTAAGCTTTTTGTGCTCATGGCCATCATCCTCGAACTGCCCGAGAATTTCCTAGCGGACGCCCACGACTACGATAAGATTTCCGATGACCACCTCCGGTATATGATTTACAACGTCCGCACTCAAGACGAGTGGGACAGAGCCCAGAACTATTTCAAGGGCGGGCACACGAATTTTGGGAGTCTGACGCTGCTCTTCTCGCAGCATGTCGCTGGCCTTCAGATCAGGACGCCTGAGGGGAACTGGAAGTGGGTTAAGCCGGTTTCTGGGGGAATTACCTGCAATGCGGCGGACACGTTGACGTTTTTGACGAAGGGTACGTATTTGAGGCCTGTTGGGCATAGAGGCTGGACTGACTTGGCCTTCTGGTAGGCTTCATCAAATCCACCATCCACCGTGTTGTCACGCCCCCCAAGGACCAAATTAACATTGCGCGCCTCGGGCTGCTGTACTTTGTCCGACCGGGCGACAACACGATCATGAAGCCGGTGTCCTCACTGCTGCTCGACAGATTGGGTCTGCTGTCAGAAGAGGACAAGGACCCCAATATTCCAGCGCCGACAGGGACAGAATACGTGCGGGCGAGAGTCAAAGACGTACACCATAAGAAGGTCATTGATAAGCGCGAAGGCACACAGTTTGAGTTCAAGGGGTTGAAGGTCAACAATTACTATGCGTAGGCATAGATGTACTCACTCCATAGGCAGTTGATGTGGTTTCCTGAGCCAACGACGTTGTGTTGTATTTCATTTCGTAGCGCAGTCTGTTTCTTCACGTCGACAACTCCCAGAATGAACGCCTTCGAATTCTACGTCAGATGGCGGCCTCTAGCGCCGTCAGAATCCTCGTCAGAGATTGTTCGCTCCGTCGAGAGACATGATAATGCCTTCTTTGTCACACTGAGCAGCCTCTCTAACAAAGACAAAGAACGGAAGAGCGGCGCTCCGTTCACGCAGCCCTTCAACCCCGTCGACGACAACAACAAGCGCGTCTTTCAGTCCGTGGTCGCTCCATCTCTACCATTCATTCTGGACGGCAGCACGCACGTAGGACAGTCCATCCGAAAAGTGTCATTGAGTTTCCTAAGAGACGAGTGCGCGAATCGGAGTTGCGCAATGGGGTGGATGGTAAGAGGTATGGAACTCGTTGCTTTGCTAGAGCAAGCATGATCCCTGGGTTCCAAAAGGATGTACTATTAGGAGTCGCCGATACCAAAGCATGATTCAGCTTGATCCGCGCTTCCTTGAATCCCGCTGTGGTGCTGGTCGGGTTGCTGGTGCAGAAAGCTCGAGACTTGAGTTGGTTGATGGCGAACGACTAGGCGAGCGCAGATAAACTAGACGCCTTCAATTTCAAGAGACACAGGCAGTGAGAGAGTGAAAGAGCAGAAGAATGCTGTGCTCTGCACCCATTGCGGCCCTTTGCTTTCCCGCCATTGGCATATACCGGTTGCGCGGGGCCAGGTCTTTTCCTCTACACTCTTCAGTGGCAGCCTCGATCGATGTCCCATAATTCAACGTCAATGAAAAGGTAAGTCAAAAGTTTTCGGTATCTTACATTACTGCCACGCGGTCTACATCTACAGTGGATATTTCAAGTCCGACCACTCAATACAACGTTCTTGCCCATTTGCTGCTATCCCGGGGACAAGTTCAACTTACTTGACGAAAATTTGAGAAAATTTGGCCCATGGGCCGATAATGCTTTGAAACTGGAATAATTGGTGGTAGGAAATCCAGCTACTCCAGGACGATAATATGTGGACAATAGACCTAAGGAGCAACGACATTATCAAACAACACAACCAAAACCCCGCCGTCGCATCCCCAGCTCTTCCCCGAGAAAACCAAATGCAGATTCTCCCCCCAAGCTGGTGGAATCATCCTCGCCCCACGCCCATCCAACCTCCCCATTGGGAACTCTTGAATGAGCGGCACAGTGTTCTCCGGCTCCCCAAACTCGGACTCGCTGTCGACGTGATACCCGTCCCAGTAGATGTCGCCCATTAGCTCGGCATATTCGTGTTCTTCGTCGCACTTGATTTCGGCTTGTTCGACGAGCATTTCGTCGGTGGCGGGAAAGTAACTGGGGTCGTCGGAGTCGGAGTCTGCGCTAAAGGACATATCGAGGAATCGGATGCTCTGTGGTTGTTCGACGTCCATTTCCTCATTCGTCGTCTTGGATGGCTGGATTTTGGCCAGGTCCAGAGTGATATCTTTCCCAACGTACCGGGTGAAAAGCACATTTGGATCGGTTCCAGGGCTTACGGTGATTTCGCAACAGAACAGACGCAGCGTGCGTATATTTCTCGAAAAGCACCAGGGCACGATTACCGTCTCGAACTCTACGTCGGAGAAGGCCATATTCCGGATATCCAAGCATTTCAAAGGCTGCATCTGAAGCGCTTTTTGCGCGACAGAAAGCAGGAGAAACGCACGGTCTGCGCGATCCCGAATACTCTTCAGAACAGTGACAGGAACATCGTATTCTGAGCCTTCAACCACGGCCCTTGCCCAGTTTTCAAGTTCCATTTGTTCGTTTCCCTCCAGCCTCATTGGACTAGGCGGCTCGATCAACTCGATGGCTTTGACAGGATCAATCTTCAATTGCTGGCACATCCTCATGGCTGGTGACTTGAGGATGGTGTGGTAGCAGGGGTTTCGTGATTTCCGCGCGCCTGAAGCTCGACGATGGCAATTACGCGTCCAGTTGAACATGAGCGCATCAACCGTCACCTGCTGCAGGCGAGGGAACTGCGTTAGTGATTGGAGCAATATATAAAAGTCGACGCCCTCTATGGCAACCTTGCTATAGTCTTTAGCAAATAGAGCATCCATGCCTCTGTTTAGGTGTTTTTTGTCGCTAGAGTAGGCATATCGAGCTCGTGTCGCAGAACAATCCCAGACCAGCTCCTTGACACATCGAGCCAGACGGGGCCGGAGGGAGAGTGCTTCCAGCACCATCAAGTCTCTGATATACCCCCACACATACGCCCTACTGAACAGTTCCGATGCTTCGGATGCGACCAGTCCGTCCATGGCCCTGCATGTCAGACGAAGCCTCTTGAGATGTTTGCGCTGGAGACAGCTGAAGACAACCTGCGAGCATTCGTAGATGCGCATGACATCAAGAAATCCGCGCGGTGATGCATCCATGGTCGGTAACCAGCGAATAATCGGTACAACAATCAACGATTGGAAGAAGCAACGTTAGAGCGAAGGATGAGACGCAGGAAACCAGCAGAATAACGATCTTAAGTGGGAAGGTCCATTTCACAGTGGCCATTGTGGCGATCTCTGCAGGAAAGGGCTTCATGGTTCTCATTGTTGTGGTTGGTTTACGGGTGAATCTCATTCACCCCCTCTCACAACAGCCGTGGAAACAAAGGCTGAATGGCCTTCTGGGGCAGTTCCAACTCGCCAGTCACATCTCCGATCCATTCCATTCATGCATCAAACAATACGTTTTGTTCTCGATCAGAAGTTTGCTGGCGCAGCTCGTTCTCGCGGTTGGAGGATGTGCAGATGCAGCTCAATATCCCACGTTCCGCGCCAATCAATCGACAACTCGAGTTTAGGATGGTGATAGTAGCATTTGGGCTCGGCGGGTCTTGAACAAATGCTCAAGTCCATCGCCGTTGGGAAAAGGGATGCTCTAACCATTTGCGTTCCGGATCGTTGAGACCTGGGGTGTTGTTCTTGCGCTTCAATGCCCGGGATCCCATCCAAAACGACAGTTTCTGACCAGGGCTCGTGTGTTAGACCCTGGCATATTATCTACCATTCTGCCAATATCCCACAAATGGGCGAGCAATGGCGTCTTTCGCAGTATCGTGGCCGTAGTTTGGTTGCGAAAGTTGGCGTCAACGTCTTGCAGGAACTACAGTCGTAAAGCTGGAGCCCCGAAGTAAGACCGATTGCTGTGATAACAAGACGCCCGTCGATGATGATACGGGAGGGTCTGGTAGACCTTCGAAACGCCAAACTCCCTGGGCCTCTACAGCCAGATCCCAGAAAAGAAGGTGCCCGTGATCTAGGCTCGATCGTTCCTTCCGTCAGGTTTGAGTGCGGCCAGAACTAACTATGGGAGTGCAACGGGGGATTTCCGTAGACTAGATAGGAAGGTGCTAGTTGCTGGGGCAGCCGTGAAGTGTCGTTGAGGAAGGAGCGATGGGTGCGCCTGCCTTGTATTTTAGCAGAGAGCTCGTGGCTTAGCTAGAGCTGAAGACAAAAACAGGAAGGCTCAATTCGTTAGCGCTTAATAACAATATACAGGACGTCGATCAAAGATATACACAGCTCGAATGGATCAAATCATGACTCTCCAACAGTGACACCATTCGACATCTTCAACCCAATCGGCAGCCCCCTGATGAATTTCTGCCGGAAGGGAATACCCCGCTTGGCCGCAATCACTTCCTCAATGTCCTTGTACATATCGTACCTGCGAGGCTCATTAGTTTGACATCGCAGTATGAAAGGTAGTGAGATCAGGGAACTCACGCATTCATCTCCTCGATAGTCAACTTCTTCTTCTCGTCCTCAACCTTATAGTTCGTGTTCCCCGTGTTACTCGAGAATCCAATTCGCTCGTTGATGTTGTACGCGGCCTTCGCAGAGGCAGCCTGCACCTTCGTGGCGCGGGGAAGTCGGATCTCCTGGTAGATGCGGAGCGTCTCGGCCACATCGCCGGAGAAGTTTTCTTCGTTGAAGAGAATTCCTAGCGCGGCGGCGTCTTCGATGGCCATGCAGGCGCCTTGGGATTGGTGGGGCATCATCTGCTACCGTTAGCCGAAGCTGGTGTCATATCAGGGACAAAGACGTACGGGGTGTCCTGCGTCACCGAGAAGGCAGACCATGCTGCGGCTGATGTACTCGTAGGGTTGGCTACAACATTAGTATGTTTCTGCAGATGTGGCCAATAGTGACTTACTGCACCCAAAGACGCCAAGGCCGGACCTCGATACCAATAGCTAGATGGTCGCGCACCTGCTTATCTAGCTGAGGATACGGCGCAAGAAGCTCCTCAACAGGACGGTCTTCTCCACCCCAAGTATGAGTAGTATAGTCGCCCTGCTCACGCGGGAAGAAGCAGTAATACGAGAGCAGCTTGCCGCCGTTGCAAGGGGACAGCACGATCTTGTCCCACTTGCCCTCCTGGCCGCCCCAGTATTCAAGCGCCGAGTCCTGAGAGTAGTCGACGAGGCCCAGACGGACGGCGTCTTCGGTCATGACGTTGGCGTGGAGACAGCTGGAGGGAGCGGGCTTCTTCTCGGGGTTCAAGCCGATGATGCGCCGGACCGCGGAGCCGATGCCGTCTGCGCCGACGATCAGGTCGTGCTGGGCAGTGGCGCCGTTCTCGAAAGTGATGACGCCCGAGTCGATATCAATCTCTTTGCACTGAGAAGGTTAGTTTGGGACTCCGGGTTTTGGTGATGGGTGACGTACTGGGTGGTTGACCAGTAGCTTGACTGGCGAGCCCCCCTTGCCCTCTTCTTGCAGAGCGCAGTCCTTCAGCATGGCATGCATGTACTGGCGGTGGAACATGTTGTAGACATAGCCCCAGCGCTCCTCGTAGTCATCGAGGTCATACACACTGACAGGCTCACCGGTCTTCCAGTCACGGTTGATCAGCTTCTTCAGGATGACGGGGTCTCCTTTGGGAATATCCACGCCCCATTCGTGAAGCCACCGGGTACCGTTGGCAGCACATGAAATCGAAGCACCGACCTCTCCAGCAAAATCGTGTCGCTCGTAAATGGTAACGTCATGGCCAGCGCGGCGGAGCGATATAGATGCGGCAAGGCCGCCAATACCTCCGCCAACAATGGCGACGTTCAATTTTTTCCAGCCGGAGAGGGAGCCCATGCTGGATGTGGATGTAGAAGGATGATCTGACGATTCTGAGAGCATCATATCATCAGGAAGGGCACGCGCGCATTATATCGTCCTCGACGAGAGTCGAGATAAGCCCGTGATGGGCGGGGGCGATATCAAGAGGAGGCGGGCCGCGCACCAAAGTGCATTATCCGCCAGTCCGCGCCTCTTCCGCTATCTGCTCCGCCATGTCGACTCGTGGGTAGCTTTTTCGTCGGACGCGTAAAGATAACGAAAGGATTTGATAGGCATTGGCCATTATTCCCTGCCCGGATATCAGACAGTGGTAGCCGGTTGCAGCTTGAAGCGTTGATTGTGGGACTGGAATCCGACCGGCGGAGATGTTTGTGGTTCCTCAGGCGTCCACGGTCACATGACGTGTCTGCAGTTGCTGCCTTGGCTCTGGCCATCACATTAAGGCGCCAAGGCAACGATTAGGCACAAAGAGAGACGCCGTGACAGGCCAAGGAGCTCGGCCTACTGGTCAATACGGAAGACAGAAGTAAATGTTGTATACAAAGCTAGTTTACATCGGAATAAGATTCAAGTCCATCCACCCCGCCAGCGGGTTATCAGGCTGACCCATATCAGTAAACATGGGCCATTGCAGCATATTCTCCGCCACTCCTAGGCTGCCCATATCTCCCATATTGAGTTGCACTGGTTGAGATGGATAGTCCACTGCCGTAGTAGATGGCGGCGCAATGTTTGTCTCCTCCCCTGCCTGGCGTGTCAAGTATCTGTTGTAATGCCGTCCGAACCATTCCTGAATCCATTGCAGCCACCCCACATAGTCGAATCCGGTCTTCTGAGACGAGCCGCGCGAGCGATGGGCCAGTTGACGGTCAACGCAGGTCTTCAGCACCCGAGGCATGTCCAGCGCATCGCAGAGTGACCGTGCGTGCGGGTGGCTCTGGCGCAATTCTTCATCAGATAGGGCCATCAAGGCTAGCTTGCACGAGAGAATGATGTTGAATCCGGTCTGAAGCCACTCGCCATAGCAAAAGCAACGCTCGGAACCGACGGGGATTGAGATAAGATCATCAAAGGATGCCTTTGCTGCGGCGAGTCCATGGCAAACAATCTCAGCTCGAAGGTTGGGCGGGATCTGGGAGATGGATTTGCATTCGAATAGACTGAGTTGGCACAGATACAATTTGACCGTATGCAGTTGGCATGTCAGAAGGTCTTGTGGAGTTAGCAAGGAGTCGCCCAAGCAATCGGATGCTACTCACAGTTGTTGGCGGCCGGTTGGGACGGAAGCTGATTACTGAATTGCTCTATTTCTGTTTTGAATGTTCGAAACGTGTGCTGGAAAGCTTTACCGGTTTTTTCCATCTCCAGGGAATCAGTATCTGGGGAGACTTGATCCATTTCCTCGAGGACGTGCTGCAGGCGGACCAAATGAATGATGGACTGATCACTGGCATATTCAGGGTTCTGGGCCAGCTCAAGAGCGAAAGCTTCCAGATGTGCTGACCAGGGAAATGTGCAGCGTTTCTGTGTGATAATCCCAAAACTGCTTATAATTAGATGGAACTTCGCGTCGCACGTGGACATCTCACCATGAGCCGAGAAAGGAACACCCAATGGCTGCTCGCTGTTCGGCCCGTTGTAGGTTGAGCGGGCGGACGTCGGCACCAATGTCGTGAATACTCATCCGTCTGCAACGTCGATGCATCTCCGGAGGCTTATCATATTCGAGGTCAACCACAAGGCCGATGGCGATATGGAGGTAGTTCGCGTAGTCGCGCGGTCCGGATCGCCGCTGGGCCTGATGTTGGCTCCTATTATTGTTAGAGCTAAAAGGCACGATGCGCGACGGAGTCTCACCATGCTAGAACGATGAGAATACCCTGCAGAGTTTCCAGTGACGGCGGGTGTAGATGGTTTGCCAGCACCGTTCGCTCGGCCAGCGCATTTCTGAATTCATCGTCCAAAGTTCGCTTCAGCGCCCGATCATCGGTCGCGGCGACTGATAGAATTGCCAGAAATAAAAACGGCTTACGCTCGCGAAGCTCGCCGGCAGTTGATTGAGAAGGAAGCACAACGAATGGAAAATGCGGCATCAGATACTGCAGGAAGAAGTCCAGCAAAGCCGCGGCATCGTCTAGCGTACATATGCCTTTGTCAATGACATCGCCGATCTTCTCATCGGCCGGGCTGTGACCCTGTGATGACTGTCCTTGGCTCAGCAGTTGGTCGAGTCGCTTTTCGAGGGATTCAATGCGTGTCTCTTTCTTAGGCCAATTCTGCCGCAGCCTGGCGGGCCTGAAATAGCAAGGCTTGCCCAGTCTCGAGCAGCTGTGGTTGTTTAGCAAAGGACAAAATGCTCAGGCGTGTAGGGGACTGACCGGTCGCAGGTGGTCGCGCCTGGGGAGCGTAAGCAGCGGATCTTGGCGGTGGCGCAGGTCTGACATGTTTTAATGCGGGTTGACGAGGCAGACATGATTTTCAGGGTCCAGCGATGATATAGAGTCGCGATACGGACACGGACACGGGAGAGAGGGGACAAGTAGATATAGAGGGGTGGGAATGTTGCTGGCTGACCGTCGCTCGGACTCGGACTCGGACTCGGGCTGTTGGCGCTGCGGCGGGGGGCGCTTGGCACTAGGTCGGCGCTATTCTTGGTATTTTCGTAATCGTATGATAATGATGTAGTAATCCATTCGATAATGATGGATGTGACGAAATGGGCGTATGTATTGACGGAGGTAGGTAGTTGTTGGTGAATTGATCTGGTGTTCGAAGCGGAGTATATAACCCCTCCGCGCCTTCCCCAACAGTATACGAGGTATAGGAATAGGCAGAATCAGAGCATTGAAACGGAGACGGATTCGATGGGTTTTAAGTAGCACCGCCTAGATAAAGAAAAAATGGACCCCGCATTGTGTACCCTGGAGATTTGCTCGATCGAGGGTGCCTATCCAGTACCAGGCTAGCAGCCCAGCATCCCGGGCAACAGAGTCTGGTCCTGCTTGTGTACAGCTTGATCTCTGGGTTAGCCCTGGTGGTGCTGGGTTATTCTCTTTCATGGCAACCCCTCTTATTGCGACTATTTTCTGATGTAAGATTCTAAACAAAGAAACGTCGCTCGCCAGCTATAATAAGCCAGGAATAGTCTCGGCCCCGTCCGAAGCTAGGCATTTCTCTTTGTCTCATGCGATGCACTTGCTCTCGCTCTGCAAAGCGCCGGTAGTGCGATAATGTCCCCGGCAGGCGATCCGACTTGAGGAGCGTGGGAGTCAAATGTCATGATCGCAGGCCTCGCCTTCCAGGTCGCCATTCTGCCCTTGTTCATTGCTCTGGCTGCGGAGTTTGCGTTTCGTTTGCGTCGTCGCTCAGACCCTTATCGGCCGTGAGCCGTGAGTCTAGGACGGATGAGTTCGCCCATGGGATGGAAAATACTAGAAGATCTTTCTGCTTGGTATATTGACTTATCCGCAGGCTAACCACTGCCAGCGCTTATTCTCGCAACCGTCGCCGTCTATACTCGATCCATATTTGGTGTTGTGGAGCTCAAATGGCACTCAAGACGCGACAGACTAAAAAAAAAAAAAAAAAAAAAAGACAGCGAAGTACTGGAGGGTGAGGGAGTAGTGTTGAGCCAAGAAAGATACTGGTGATGCTAGGTGGTGTTGCTCAGTGCCAGAAATATATATCGTCGGATCGCCTCGAACATCACCAGCACAGAAGTCAACAACTCTTCTTTTCGTCGGAGATAATTGTCAGTGCCTCTCTTACAAAGACCTTGTTTATTTTCGCTTTTCGAACATGTTGGAGTTCTTATTATCATGGAACGATCCAGACCATGGACTACGTAAGAGAATGGTGACTCTGTTGCACTTTCCCGATGTTATTTCCGACCGGGAATGACGCTTTATATCACGTCAATTTCTTCAGTACTTCCAGGATCAAGATATCATTATACTCAACCACAATCACAATGATAGCCAAAGTCACTGAGCCATACAGTTTCCTGGACGACTACAGCGAGGGCGCCCACCCCCGCCTGCTGGAAGCGCTCCTTCAGACCAACACAACACAGCAGACCGGCTACGGAACAGACGAGTACACCCAAGAAGCACGGCAGTTGCTCCTTTCCGAGTTGCAGGCAACGGAGGAAGAGGTCGCTATTCACTTTGTGCCTAGCGGGACATCAGCAAATCTGGTTTCAATCGCGAGCTGCTTGCGGCCGTATGAAGCTGTGCTCGCTGTGCAGACAGGACACATCATCGACAAAGAGGCCGGGGCAATTGAGGCGACCGGGCACAAGATCATTCCAGTACCCGGTGTACATGGCAAAATCACGCCAGAAAATCTCGATACGGTGCTTGATCAGAATACGTTCTTCCCGCACATGGCCAAGCCGCGACTGGTCTACATCTCCAACGCGACGGAACTGGGCACGATCTACTCCAGGCGAGAGCTCAACGCATTGTCCGAGACCTGCCGACGGCGGGGATTACTAATGCTTGTGGATGGAGCAAGGCTTGGGGTGGCATTGACGGCAGAGGCGAACGATGTGACACTGCGGGACCTGGTCGATTACACGGACATTTTCTGGATTGGAGGCACCAAGATGGGAGCGTTACTGGGAGAGGCCATTGTCGTGCGCAGGACGTTGGCAGAGGGATTCGAGTTCCACATGAAGCAGCGCGGGGCGTTGCTGGGCAAGTCCAGAGTCATGGGCGTGCAGTTCTGCGAATTGTTTCGCGACGGATTGTTCTTCCAGCTGGCGCGACATGCAAATGCAATGGCCAGGAGGATCTCGGCCCAGTTGGTCAAGAGTGGATGGGAACTCGCGGCCGAGACCGAGACCAACCAGGTCTTTGTGGCGGTCGACAACGAGAAGCTGGCCCCGCTGCAGGAGCGCATTCGGTTTTACGCATGGCAGAAGAGGCCAGAGAGCACTGTCATTCGCATTGTGACATCGTGGGCCACAGACGAGACTGAAGTGGACCGGTTGTGTGACTGGATCGAGGCACAGAACAAGGAGCTTACCTAATACATAATCAATGCTATCATTCCCGTATTCCCGATGACCCCGACTCTTATCATTCCCGACCTTTAGAGAAGTGAATAGACTCAAGATGCGCCTCTCCATCTCCTGCGACCACTGCCGCCAGTCCAAGGTCAAGTGCGTCCACGATGGCCGCCCTCCTTGCCGTCGCTGCCTCCGCCTGAACCGCAGCCCCTGCCTGCTCACCGACCCTCGCTCTCCTCGCTCTTCATCGACTCCCTTGGCGCGAGTCCCACACAGGACGACGCGACCTCCGCGACCTCCGCAAACACCGCAGGCTCTGTCGACAGAACAACCTCCAACTCCTACTCCGACCAGCGTCGAAACAACCAAAACGAGACCTCTCAATGGCATCACTCTCCCCTCTTCCACCCTCATCGCCGCCTGCGACCTCTATCGCAAGAAGTTCCCCGTCGTCAACTTCCTGCACTACCCCTCGCTGATCGCCGATCTGTCGCGCGATGTCTCCGCCGTTGAGCCCGTCTTCCTCGCCGCCCTCCTCTCGCTCTGTGCACGTTTCATGACCGACTCTGACCTCGCACCTTCGGAATCCTACGCCGAATATGCTCGATCCCAGCTGGCCCATCGCGCCTTCGAGGCTCCCTCCCTCCCGCTCGCGCAATCGCTCGTGATGGTCTCGTTATACGAATGGGGCTCTGGTCGACCGTACCGCGCGTGGATGTACAGTGGAATGGCAACATACATGATCCAGTCGCTGCTGAAAAGTGCAGACGATCACATGGAACATGCGCCCGACGAGTTTTTTGGCCATGTCCAGATCGCGTATGAACAGCTCGTCCGCACATACTGGTGTTGCTTCGCCCAGGACTGCGAATTGAGCTCGGGCGCTCGGCAACATTTCGCGCTGTCGTTCGGTCAGATATCTGTGCCATTGCCCATGGTCGACTCGGATTTCAACTTCGGAAGGGTGACGCGACGGCTTACACCGGCAGACATACAAGGGACAGTGTCTGAGCGAGTGCGACTGGGAATAGAACACGGGTTGATCATTGTGACGCGAGGGTTCGACATCTTCGTTCGCATCCTGCGCTTTGCAAATGAAAGCCGTCGCGGCCGAGCGCGAGGCGCAACACCGTCATCCCTGTCGACGTGGACGGCCTTGAAGAACGAGCTCGACCAGTGGCGGGCTCTCCAGGATACCACCGTTCACTACCCAGCTACCAGTGCGCCCACCCATGTCGCCCTTGGTTATGGTGAATTGTTTGCCTACATCAATCTAGTCTACTTTATGAGGTGAAACTGCGCTGCTCCTACAATTGCCGACCGGACTAATGCCACGCAGTATTCTTTTTCTGTATCGCGACCGGTTCCTCGCGAGCCCCAAAGCCCACGATAGCTCGGAGAGTGACAGTGACGAGACGATCGACATTTTGTTCTCTACCGCCCAGCGCATCGGAGCCATCCTGTCTGCCCTTGACAGCTGCGCAACGCCGGTAATCACACCCTATGCCGGATTCAGCGTCTTTGTCGCTGCCCATATCAATATGTATGGGACAGTGTACCCGAGGCGCTATCCAGGAGGGTTGGAAAGGGCGGAGCAAGAGAAGAAGTGGAATTTGGAGTATCTGGAGCGGTTGTGTCGGTTCTGGGATGTCGGGACTAGCTGGGTATGTCGTGCCAGTCGTTGTCGTACCGGATAAAACTGACCATGATAGTGGCGAACTCTTCAAGACGCCAACCGATTCTACGAGAGTGCGCGCTCAACCCAGCAAGGTCATCTCACTTTGGCTGGTACTTTTGACGAATATGGCGACATTCGCATCTCCCGACCTGATCCGTCAACGTCTCGTGGACCCACGACCCCTGTTGACCAGACTACGACTGCAATTCGGGGAGGCTCGATGTCTTTAGAAGGGGCCTACGACTTGGAAGCGGAAATGATGCAATGGCCGTTCCTCGATGAGACCTGGTCTGCGGGTTTTGCTACTGGTTATGAAACTTCGTGGCCGGGTTTAGGATGAGACGCCATTTGACGAACGAATAGCTTCACCTCCCGAACCGCAAAGTGAAAGGCTTTGGAACGTGGTCGACATGCACTTGATACATTAATAGTAGATGTGGGTAAATACACAAAGAGCTGCACCTGGCTGCTATCGCAGCTACATCTTCTTCTTTAGATCGTTCATATGTTTGATTTTCGGCAACCTGTCATGCATCGCCGATTTTGCCTCTTCAAGCCTGAATGACCACACAATGTCGAGCTTCACGAGTTCTTCTATTACCTGAACGGACCAGGTTTGCGTGGCTTCGTTCACGTCCGACTCTGTGGAAGCTGGGAGTGGGACCCGCTGTGCTACCTTCCTCACGATCGCATGCTGCTCCTCCGACAAGTGTCCCAGTACAAACATCGACCATGGATTCGATGGGTACAGGTCAGTCGTTTCAGTCGGAGGCTCGTAAACTAACGATTCCTGGTTGACTTTGATCTCGTATATCCAGCCTGGCTCTCCATCTTCGCATACAAACAAACAGCATCTGCCGGCAGTACCCAGGCCTTTCATATAGCGGACAAGGCACAGCCAGAGAGGTTTTTGTTGGGCAGACATTGTTTTGGTTCAAGTTGGTTTGCTTGTGGTGCTGAAATTCTTGAACTGGAATATAGGCATAGGATGCTGTGGTTGGCACGCTCGGAGAGCAATGTCCTTTTATATCCTGTCGGATAAAGACCAGATGGTCCATGGACAATGAAGACAAAACATAAAGGTATTCGCTTGTTATCAACATAAACGTGAAACCGTCACCAAAAATAGATAATGAAATATGTACATGAAAGAAAGACCCCTACCGGCTCCCACTGCCCTCTGACCGACTATGCGCCGACATGACCGAGATCTCAACCTGCTTCGTGATGCCGCGACGTATGTCGCGATTCCGATCTTGCTCCTCTGCGTTCTTCAAAATCCGCTCGATACTATCGTTCTCATCTGGCAGATCTGGTTCCTCGTCCATGGCCTCAGGCTGAGAGCTGGTGTGGATCTTCCTCGATGCTCCGGACGGTCCTTTGTTTCCAGAGAACGGACCGCTAAGTTCATACGACCGTGACCTCGCAGCACTAGAGATCTTCCGCACTGACGAAACGAGAAGAGGCCGGATACAGGGAACAGATGATGTAATGATAATGATTAGGTTCTCGGCGTATCCCCAGCGAATGAGCTCGACGCCGCCGGTAGACCCGAGGTTCGTGATGCCTGGGATATCGCCGTACTTGGTACATTTGATGACCGATGCGATCATGGCAAGGATACCGAGACTCATCAGGATGATCAGACTGAGTTTTATGCGCAGGCGGAGGTTCAAGTTCCAGAAGATGACTGTCGGAAAGACGGCCAGAAAGAAGTCTGTTGCGGAATTGAGGGCTGGTCGAGTCAGTTCTTGATCCAAAACTGAAAGGTTAGGGGAGACCTTACCAGACGAGAAGTAGGCGAATTTGATGACCGAGTCGCTGTTGCCGCAGGTTGTTTTGACTGTTGGATCCCAGAGGATTCTCACGTCGTCGCAGATGCTGAGGGGAAGGACACCCGAGACAATGTTTCCAGCGAGCTGGAGCAGCATGACGCTCCAGAGCATGATCTGGTAATTGCGGTTGCCGCCTAGAATGGCAATGATGTATAGCGCAAAGGCGGAGCGAGCGAATCCGGTACTGATGGTGACGAGGGGGATCTCGATGGCGATGGCCTTGAGCACGACCCTCAGGTCAGGGTATTGCAGCAGCTCGAGGTTCGTTCCGAAGCCGTGGTCGACCGATTTCTGTAGGAGGACGGTGGCTGCGAGAGTCATGGCCTATATTCAATCCCGTCTGTTAGCAACAAATCCGAACATATCTCCAGTGGCAGGACTCACCCAGGCCACGATCATCAGCACATCGTCGAAGCGAAACTGGCGCAGCTTGAACTTCGCAACGACTCGTAAAATCAAGATAATGGCAGCCACAGCATTGGCAGCCCACATGCCCCGGACCAGGGCAAAGCCCGGGTCATTGCTTGTATCGAAGCTCATGGTTTCTCACAGTTGGCAGCAGCCTCTCCCGACAGCCCAGGGACGCAGGCCCGTTTTCATCGCGCAAGTATTTATATCAGGCAAGCAGAGTTGGGGAATAGACTTTGGACGAGTATTGCAGCGAGTCGACGGACCTTGGGCTCTGACTCGTTCTTGCAAACAGCCATGGCGCACAAGTGCCGAAATTATTAGGCTGGGCGAGGTTGAGGCACAGGAAGGAGACATTTCACTGGCCTGGAAATGTATCGCAAGTGGGTATCGGCGAGAAAAAGATCCATGGCTCAAAGCTTACGGCGCCACATCCTAGGGCTACGCAGGTACGAGTTACGAGTGAAACCCCGGCAGCAAGCCACAAGGTGAACGGTGTATCTATTGTCTGTGTTGAATCATTCTTGAGGAGCCAATGCACAACCTGATCGCACGGACGAAGATCAGACAGCGAACAGTGCCGATCGCCTGTGATCATCTGGGGCCTCTGGTCGGTTGAACTTCGCTTATCCGGCGATTCCGATCTGGCGCGAACTCTGAAATCGGTCGAATTAAACGGTCGAGTCAGTCCAATAGTGGCATTGCCCCTCGCTTGCAGAGTCAGTGCCCACACAGCGCCGGCACTAAGCATTCGATAGATTGATTTATTCCTGCGCCTTGTGCTCGCATCTGGCATAGTCTGGCCGTTTAACGGCTTTGGGCAGCATGTCCGACACGTGGCGGCCATAGCCTCCGAGGCTCACTACTGTCTTACTCTGCGTGGATCGCGCCGCGATTGAGTATAAGATTCAGATATCGTCCTTGGCCCTGGCGAAGGTTCGTGCCTCATCCTGCTCCCTCCCTCTCTCCCGCCCACCATGAAGGCCGTCTGGTCCGTCGCGGCTGCCCTGCTCTTCTTCCGTTCGACCGCTGCGTCGTCCGCGGATTGCCACTGTCTCCCAGGCGATGCCTGCTGGCCCTCCGCTGACCAGTGGAATGCCCTCAACAGCACCGTGGGTGGCCGTCTGATCGCCACGGTGCCCGTCGGTTCTCCCTGCCACGAGCCGAGCTACGATGAGGCTGCTTGCGTCGAGCTGCAGGCTGACTGGAATTACCCCCAGACTCAGTATGGAATGCCCAGACTGTCCCTTGCTTGCGCTGGAATGCTGACTTGCGCGCGCCCGTAGCTATCTCTCCTCTTCCTCTGTCATGCAGCAGTACTTTGCCAACCGCAGCTGCGATCCCTTCACCGACAAGTCCACTCCTTGCCAGCTCGGAAACTACGTGAGCTACGCCGTCAATGTCTCGTCCAGTGACGATGTCGTCGCCGCGATCAACTTTGCGCAGGAGAACAACATCCGCTTCGTCATCAAGAACACCGGTCACGAGTAAGAAACAGCCCTTTCCTCACTTTCCATCTCCAAGCATGATCGCTGACAGACAGCTACCAGCTACCTAGGTCGTTCCACCGGTGCCGGCGCCCTCTCTGTCTGGACCCATCACCTCAATGACATCGAATATTTGGACTGGTCCGACTCCACCTACTCCGGACCGGCGTATAAACTGGGCAGTGGCGTACAGGGCTACCAGATCCTGGAGGTTACTCACGCACGGGGACATGTTGTCGTCGGTGGCGAGTGCCCGACCGTTGGTCTGGCTGGAGGATACATCATGGGTGGAGGACACTCGGCTCTTAGCTCGAGCTTCGGTCTCGGCGCAGACCAGACCCTGTCCTTTGAGGTTGTTACCGCTGCTGGCGAGGTTGTGACGGCTTCGCGTGAAGAGAACACCGACCTCTACTGGGCTCTCAGCGGTGGTGGTGCGGGCAACTGGGGTGTTGTCGTCTCGGTCACTGTCAAGGCGTTCCCCAGCGAGATTGTGTCGGGAGCCTCTGTTGCTTTTAGCACCAAGAACCTCTCGGACACTGCCTACATCAACGCGCTTGACCACTTCCACCGTCTCCTGCCTGCCATGATTGACGCTGGAACCACCGTCATCTACCAGATTCTTCCTGGTACCTTCCTCATCAACCCACTCACTGCCTACAACCAGACCAGCGCGCAGGTCGAGGCCATCCTTACTCCCTTCCTGAACGAGCTCACTGCTCTGGACATCAAGTACACTGTCTCTTACACCGAGCATGACTCGTACTATGACTTTTACGAGAAGTACATGGGTCCCCTGCCCAACGGCAACCTCGGAGTTGGCGAGTTCACTTACGGCGGCCGTCTGCTTCCGAGGTCCGTGGTTGAGTCCAACCCTAAAGGCCTGTCTACGGCTATCTACAACATCACCTCTCAGGGTGTAGTTGCCGTTGGTGTCGGTCTTGATGTCTCTCGCACCAATGACGTTGACAATGCCATCTTTGCTCCTTGGCGCGAGGCTGCCGTCACTATGCAGATCGGCATCACCTTCAACAATACCGCCCCTTGGTCCCAGCTGCTCGCTGAGCAGGAGACTATGACCGAGGAGCTTGTTCCTCTTCTCGAAGCCGTGACGCCCGGTGGTGGTGCGTACGAGAACGAGTCCAATTTCCGCCAGCCCAACTGGAAGGAGGTTTTCTTCGGCTCCAACTACGAGAAGCTGGCCCAGATCAAGGCCAAGTGGGATCCTTCCAACTTCTTCTATGTCCTCAAGGGAGTCAACAGTGATTACTGGACTGTCTCGGACTCTGGACGGATGTGCAAGGCCACTGTCCGTCGTGAGTACGTTTGTGCCGCTTAACGCATTGTAGCTACTATTTCAAATATGTATTGTTATAGAGCGATTTATATCATAGACCATAGACCTGATAGACTACCATAAAATCTTTTGAATGGCAGTTTATACTTTTCCCATGCAACGATAGTTCCAGGCACATTGTGTGTTTCGATTCGCAAATACGCAGGACTGGAATTGGGGCCGTACTGTCAGGCAATTATCCTGCGACACGGTCCAGACGCCATCTAGCACCAGATAGCACTATACAGATATTAAAAGAAAGCTAGAAGCTGATGTTTAAGTTCATGGCGTCTTGGTAGCGCTGACAGAGCTTACTTCCTGGATCCACATGGCGTGCTCACTTCGACCTCCGGCCCCCAAAAGCCAAAATGACACAGGTGGAGTCAGCTACGGAGTCCACTTCCTTGAAGGGCTTAAGCGTTCCGGTCCAGACAAAGCGTCCCTCGGCGCCTCGGCGTTCTGCCCTACATGCAGTGTCATAGGCTTATAGCACGTGGTTAACTTGCTTTGCTCGGCGCAGAATCCTGATTGAGTGGGCGAATTTTGTCGAACACCGTCCACGGCTAGTCTGCTCCAACTTTTAGCATCAAGGGAAACTTGGACACTGCAGCGTTGCTGAAATGGAAATGCCGAGGCCCACGGGATCGAGGCTTTCCTGACGACGGGAATCCTGGGAGACCGTCTAAAGTACTGCGGTTGCAGATACAGAGATTGAACATGACTGTCGAAAAGCTATTACATGAATTTGGTGTGAATCAACCCTGGTACCTAGAAGCCTAGCCCTGCAGAGCAAGCAGGGCACAAGTTAACCGAATCCATACTTTATCTTGCATCGCCCAAACCTCGAAGGATCTGAGACAGTGCAGGTGAGTAGCCCACATTTTAGACGCTTCTCGAACACCATACGAGATTTTAACTACTCTATCCTCTTCTCGGCTCGCTGCTCATTAAGGGAACAACATGGCGCCAGCTGCAACCGGCTTCAGAATAGCTTGGGCCTCCATCTCGCGCACCATTGACGCCACCATCAAGTCGCAGCCTCCCGGCTGCTACCAAGCTCATGGTCACGGGCAAGTACTCGGTCCTGCCGGACCTTGTGCTGTTGTAGGGTATCTGGCCGACTCGTTCGTGTCAGTAAACTTTATTGATTCATGCGCGCTGAGAGGGTACATACTAGGAACGACCAGGTCGGGGAGACCAGCGAAGACGGCAATTTTGCTGTCAGACATTCCCCAATATGGAGCAGTTGGATGACTGTACTCGGGCAGAAGTCAGTCGCGGCCATGTCCTTGTCACTCCTTTTGTTTTGGCGCCAGAATGTGGAGGGGTCACTTACCCGAGATATTGATCACGGTAGTTGGGCTGTCCCATACTGTTGGGATAAATTTAGATGCCCTCGGAGCAGGATTCATTGCTGTGGGCTCCGAAGCCAGATGCTCCGCTCCACCAGTTTTTGAAAATGGTTTTGTTCGTCCAGGCTCCATTCCATCCTGATTGACCTCGATCTTGTCCAATCTCCCGCCTCAGCAGGGGACCTGGGTTGATGTACGGAGTACGGCCATCGTGCTTTGCGCCGTAGTCGCGGAAGAAAGGCACCCCAAGGTGAAGCCACTGGTAGACGGAGATAAGGGTGCCATAGGTCTAGTAACGGGTCAGCGACAAGCTAGACAGGCGTCCGAAGAGAGGTAATATACGTAGTGCAGCATATCCTGCAAAGTCGTTGGCGCATCAAGAAGTTTAGTCGAGTTCCAAGTCGCATCTACATCCACGGCGGTTCTGTTGACACTCAGAAATTTCTCCAATCTCAGCACAAACTCCTCAATCACTCCCCTAGCCCCCAAGCTAGCCACGGCATCTTCTAAGAAAGAAGCAGTTGGATAGAGCAGTTCCTTGGGAAACGATTGGGAGTCGGCCTCCAAGTCTTTATACCATACACTCACAACGCGAGACCATGTCTCTGCGTTGCGTGCAAAGACCCCAGTCGTATCAAGCCCCGAGCACAACGGAATCACCTCATCCAGATCCACGGCACCAGTACTAGGCCGATTGCCGTATATGCCTTGCGCACCCGCAGGACCTCGCATTGAGCCGCCGGTATCGCTGCCAATGGCGATGTCGAGCCAGTCGTAGGCGCCAATTCCAGCGCCAGGACCGGAAGAAGAGCCGCTTGGGTCTTGATAGCCATACGCCCTTGATACAATATCAACACACAGATCCGAGTGGAAGGAGACAAGTCAAAGGAGATGACGTACACGGGGATTGAAGAGGCAATGGAAGTCGACCTAGTCGGCAGTCGGACGGCCCCCGTTGGCAAACTGTACTGTTCCCATCTTACCTATAAAGACCGCGCCGAGATCAATCAGTCGCTGGATAGCAGTTCCCGTCGCATTGCGTGGCCCGTAGAGTGAGTAGTAGGCGCCGTTTCCACCGCTTGTGCGAAGACCGTTGACATGGAAAATATCCTTTACTCCCATTCGAAGCTAGCATCAACGTCATTTGCTAGAACTAGAAAACAACATTGAAGAACGGATTTGGAATGGGTACCCCTGCTAATGGCTTCTCAGGTGTAGCAACATAGTATAACCGTAAAGGCACAGCGATGCCTCGTCCGAGAATACCCTGCGAGGTCGTTAGTACAATGCTTCAAGTGGACAGTCAATTTAGCATATATACGCCGTACCTCAGTAGTTACTGAAAGGGCACGATAGCCACCATCCTCATCGCTCACAGCCGGTTTCAGAAAGGCATATTGGGTACCTTCGTACACCCGATGGGCTTTGAAGACATTTCCGGACGCGGTCGAAACAAAATATGGCCCTGGTGGCAGCTCATCTGTCAACCGAGCCTTCACAACAGTTTCTGACGCATTGCTCGTATATAATGGCGACACTATGAACAGTGTCGTATTATTTTTCACGAAGCTCCTTTTTCATAGTGTCGTATTATTTTTCACGAAGCTCTTTTTTCATAAAATCCATGCCGAGTACCGGAGAGGCTGACCCGGGATACGAGAGGTAGGCAGCTGGCTCGAGTCATTCCATGGCTTCGCAGCCCTGGCCTTGTCGAAAGGTGCTACTTACCACCGAGAAACTCAGTATGAAACACATCGTCGTGACTCAAGTAGTCCTCAATAATCGCATCGAATTCGTCACCTGTAAAGTTAAGCATTGCTGGAGACAGCGATCATAGGTACGACGTCAACATCGGGAAGTGAGTCCCGGCCAGAAAAGTACACGTCCGACAGTTGGGCTACAGGAACATCTCCCACATAGTAAGAAATCCCATTGAGGACGGTCACCCTACCGTGGGCGAGGTTGTCAGCCCTAGCAGAGATGAGCAGATCAAGGATTGTGAGCGTTCCCAGTAGTACCGTTCTCGGTGTTAGGAACCCAGCCATTCTTGACATGGTCTTCGATGATATCGAACATGGTAAGAGAAACTGGAATTCGAGACGGCTATGGAACCCTTTATATTGTTTATATGCCGGGTCATATCTAGACTAAATAGGAAGAAAGCCGGTTGGAGTAGTTTGTAAATCAGCCAAAGGTGTTCCTGATATCCGTGGGGTGTTCTCTTGGACCTGCATGTTCAGACAAAGCTTATCTCTCAAGGAACTGCTCCCTATCTTCCTTCTACTGAGTTAATCATGCCAAGGTTATAGAGAGCCAATCTGCTGTCTGATATTCCCGAGTTCTCCAACAACCCGTCTATCAACCGCGCACTAATGCATGTTGCTCACAGCCTCACGAGAAGCTGCTATCGAGAATCAATGGTTTACTGTGGTAGCTATTGTACGCAGATATCCTACGTGCTAACAGTGTAAGCTGAAAGGTCGGAATTTTATTTCTTTGGTGTTTTCATCGACAACCCTTTCCAGCTGGAAGCCCTACAGTCGCGGCAGCTGCTTCGAGTTCCGACATATCTCGCTGTTTTGCCCATCCCTTCGAAAGTGCCCCGAAGAAAGCTGGCCAGATAAAGCGGAAAAGAAAAGTTTACTACTCCGCATCACAAGTGTCATTATGCTCCAGACCGGTAAATTCCGGCCAAGGTTCGTGAGAATCGCTCAGACGCCGGGATATACACAGCGCCTTGGGACCGAGATTGGACGGGCTCAAAATTTTGTAATAAATCGATTTGGTACTTGCGTCCTCAGGGACTGCAGATTGACTTGTTCATCGAACGCCCTGTGTTTGAACCGGGGAATATTCCATTATACCTCTCTGGCCTTGTTCTATGTAGTCAACTCTGAGAATTGACCCTGTCCTAAAGCCCCAGTTCAATAACCAGACTTTTCATTGTTTATTCGTCGCTGGCTTTGCTGACGTCTCGTCATGCGTATTGATGATGCATAGAATTTAGCAGATAATGTACTTCAATAGAACAGGTGCATTTTGAAAACTTCTCCTTGGCCAAAGTTGGTATAAACATGCAATTTGTCAAAGACACTTGTCTCCTGCAACTGAAGGCGGCTCTGGCACATCCATGCATTAACTCTTTCGTCGGGCGAGGGGTTAGAGTAAAGATTCGGGAATAGGATGCACGAGTCAGCCCTATGTTGGTACTTGATGGGTAGGATATACATATGTATGATAGCATCGCGGCGTGGAAATACTGTTTTCTCATCGAGGACAGTCCTCACAACCCAGATTGGGTATAGAGTGATGACGAGACTGCTAGTGTAGCCTGATTCCTGCTTCCAGAATGCATGCAGTTCATTGTAAAATGATGCAGTTGTGTCTACGTCGGTCAGCCTGAGGGAGATACTCCATTCATTTGAGTATTGTCCTGGTGTACACGAAGCCCGGTCATTGGAACGGCTGGGGTTTGAGAGAACAGGCCACGGTACAATGAGAGTCTGGACAGAGACTGAGCCAGCTTCCCTGAAGGGTCGTATATGAGGCCCGGTTGTTGCGGCGGGGCCATACCACCTGGCTTGTGCAACAATCAGAGGCTTCAGTCCAGTTAGGAAGCATTGATAGGGTGTGATACCTGTCTTGTTGTCCCGTTGATTGTGGCAATAATATCTAGTGTTAGTTCATCTGGGATGTGATCATTAAATGACTGTATCGCCTATTACACGAAGATATTGCGATCTGCGGCGTAGAAGAACGTGGTATATGCGACATAGCCATTGTTGACTGCATCATGAAGCTGAAAGGTCGCCTCGGTGACAATCACAAAGTTGGCTCCAGCACCATGAAAATGCTTAACTCAACGCTAATTCCATCTTGCAACTGCCCGAGCGTTGTGGTGATACCGTGACCGCCACCGGTGGCCAGAAAAGGGATACCATGTTCGACAGAAGTGCATAGTGTATGTGCAACATCGGCCTCGGTTGCCGGGATGATGGCCCCGTAGAAGGTTGGTGGGCGATATACCGTCCATCGCGGGCTTGTCTCATCGCTGAGATTGGAATAAGACGCGTACAATATCTGGGCACCTCGGGATAGACCGGGACCATAAAGGGCAGTAAGATCAAGCCCTGTGATCTGTGCCACCACCTCATGGGCCGCGGGGATCAGTAGAGAGTAGCGTAAGATTCGCATGATGGACACCGAGCTGAGACAACGCTCACTAGCAATAATGCGCTGGCGGAAAAATGGAAGCATTATAGACCTACTCACGTTTCCGAAGCCAGTGCTGAAAGAAAATAGGAGGAAGGTCAACCATCGTACTCGGTACTCGCAGGCTTGTCGCTAAGGATATGGATGCTGGTGACTCTTGCACTTTTGCTTCTTGTGAAGCGAATCAGATGCGAGCCTCATCCCCAGTTGTGACACGCCTAGCCATGATAGAAATACCAAACAAGCAAGGAAAACCCCCACCAGTCAAGCGAGGTTCTGCTGAAATCTCCCGCTGGTGCTGTCGCTGCGTTGAGATGGGGTAATAAAGATAACCTAGCGGAATACATGCTGCCATGAAGACACCAACAACAAAACTGTAATAACCACATTGCTTGGCATCCTCCTTATAATCTCCCGATGGAGGCAGACAGGGATTATTCCCCCGCCCTCGACAGTGTGCAAGTTGCTGGAAGTCACAATCACTTCGAGCATCCCGTTCCAAGTGTCGCGGAACCAGAGCTGTGCCAACTGATGGGTGAGTAGATTCTGTACGGATATCAATGGTAAAATAGGTACTCTCAATATTTTCTAGACGGGAAATGTCTCAATTCCTTTCTATCATCATCACCACCCAGGAGGCGTAAAGAAATGAGAAAAAGCCTAGCCGAAAATACCAGCAGATGAAATTCAGCCTTTCAGCACAGTACAGCCAGTCAGAGCATTTATGAGGTCCTAGTCGAGTATTCTCTGCGTATGCACTATAGGTTGACTCGAATCGCTGCATAACGAATTCCTCCCTCGATCAATATAAACGCTGAGGGGGGAAGCGCTAGCAACTCTGACGCCCGCTTGCCCATTGTGGTACAATATTCCTATATCCTCGTTCTTCGATAGCGGCCGAACAGCGTCTCTGTGGGTTGATGCTGAAGAAGCGAGGCATACGCCTGATATATATATATTTGCGTCCAGACGACAGCGCGCTGCCAACTGATATGGCATAGGCTCCTCCTGATAATACCAGGAGATCAAGTTCGCGTTAATAAGAAAATCTCTATTTTGTAATTGTTCTAGCTGGTGGAGCACAGTTGGCTCATGTCCGAAGTTCACCGGTCCGTGGCAAAGGTGATGGATCCCGCACCTTTAATCATCCTCCCTTCTCTGTTATGCTCCCATCGCATTCTTCCTTCATAACACAACAACACAACCCACCACTCACCTCCCTCGTCAGTTCTCTGCAAATCTCAGTCTTCAGTCTCAGTCACTCGTTGTCAGAAGATGCTTCAAATCAAGAAGGAAAACGGGCAATACGAGACCCCGGCAATGTCGGCCAGGTCGGCGAGCTCCTCTCCAACCATACCACCATACCACCATACTGCTCTGCAGTCACGAATAAACAGCATCAGCTACCCCGCCGTGAGCTAAACCCTCCGCAACAACGAGCTCTATGAACCTACCAGCGAGTCAGCATGCGCAGGGAGGTTCACGAACAGAGTCGCAAGGCATGCTATTGCCACCCAACTTCAAATGCCCCTACCACTCCGAATCCTGTATTAATCCCATGTGTGATAACCCTACGCGCTACAACACCATCGTGGGACGGACGTGCCCATTCCACCACATCCGCCGGGCTTGGGGAAAACTTTTGACTAGTCACAGCTTATTTCGTCGGCGCGGAAGATTTAACAGGGTGAGATCTCGGTGTTGCCGGCGGATCCAATCTGACGCAGTTTATACATCTGTGCCAGATTTACGGAGTACATAGAGATAAAAAGTCATGCAATGGCCGATGTACAGGTGAACATCGACATTATTATTATTATTATTATTATTATTATTATTGCTTTTCCCTCTAGTCGTTATACCTACTCCATTCATGCGGGCGGCACGCGCCGGGACCACACCGAATCCATTACACACAGATAAACGCCAAGATGAGCATTGGACCATCGCTAGGGCGATGGGAGATAGGCTGATCGATCTGACGGAGTGACTTGCATAGGAGTATGTCAGGCTGCTTTAGTTCTTTCACCTGCCTTTGTGAATTTTGAACGAATCTATCTCCGTTGCTCTCCGAGACTGGAAAGCCAGAGCAGGTGCACGGCCAACCGGACCTGGTCATAGCGGGCAAGTTTCACGAGGCAAAGGAACGGTGCGCTGGGGTTGCCGGTTGGAGATTTGGAGATGCAAACCGACTGCCGCTTGGGGTGTCGCACAGTGGACCATTCCATGGTGGGGATAGAGGAAAAGCTCCATCGTGCCATGCGATTAGGGTTTTATGGTTGGCGGACATGGTCAACTTCATGCTATCCATACCCACCATGACATAATTTTTTTTTGCCCCCACGGTCACACCGGCCGATTCCTATTATCATTAGCAATTACTACACGCTGCTGGTAGCGACTGTGTGAAAGTTATATCTCGCTTGTTTTCCTGAGTTTTGCCGACTTCTGGCTCTGGTTCAGGTTCGAACTTCTGTCGCCCTCCTTCGCCACTACTGCTCGTCATTCGACGCCTCCGTCCACTGTCGATCCGGACTGCTGTCTGCGACTACCGTCCATTGGATAGCATCAGCAAAAGACATTCCAACAACGATCTTGCTTCTTCTTACCGTTCTGACCACACTTTCGAGGTAAAAGTAGCAGCAAGTAGTCGCCGTTGCATCCCCGTTGCGCCAACACGCCCCCGACTGTTACGCTGTCCCATTGCGCACCCTTCGAAAGCGATCCATCTCACCCTTTGCAACAACTTGTTCCATTGCGCCACCCTCTCCGGCCGGTGTCGAGATCCTGACGCATATATCCAATTGACCCCATCCCACGCAGCACGGTAGATTACGCCCCTACGCACGAGATCTCCCTAGGCGACATTGCTCCCTTGCGACACTGGCCCAATATGCTGAATTGGAAGGATTTGTTCACCAACCGCGAGCGGCGATTCTATCCGGAACTCGTGGTTCCTCTCCCTCGCGACACCACGCCGATCACGACCGAAGCTGATAGACCGGACAAGGAGAAGGAGCTCCCGAAGAACGACCTGGCATCTGATTCTAGTCCTGATCGAGCATCTCTCCAAGAGAAGGGTGTTGCCCATGCGCCTTCTGGGACCCAACTAACTCTGGAGGCCCTGCGAGTAGAAGTCGAAGAGGGTGTCATTGCTTCTGGTCATGACACTGTCTATGACCGTACGTTTTTTTTTAAGAGTTGCAGCTCGAATGCATCTTGCTCAGCCAAATACCAAATCCTGCATGCTGCTACGGAAGCTGACTTGCTCTCCAGGTAAAGCCAAGGTTATCAATCGCGCCATCCAGGACATTGGGATGGGCCGCTACCAATGGGGCTTGTTTGTCCTCTGTGGCTTCGGCTGGATTGCAGACAAGTAAGACACGTTCCATTCTACCACTCCTCACGAATAATGGCGACTAACATCTTTGGATAGCCTCTGGTTGCAGGTATGAAGCGGCGACTGGACCTATTCAAACTCCCTACTGATTATTCCTAGGGCGTTGCTCTCACCTTGACGCCTTTGTCTTCGGAGTTTGGTGTCTCAGAAAACCATTCGCGATTCGCGACTTGTGCGCTCTTTGTTGGTCTGATTGTTGGTGCTTCGTTCTGGGGTATTGCCTCCGATGCTATTGGACGACGCCCTGCATTCAACTGCACCCTGTTCCTCTGTGGTGCGTTCGGCTTGGCTGCTGGTGGCGGCTCTAGTTGGGTTGGGTAAGAACTTCCAGGAAGTCTTTTGCTTGACCATGATCTACATACTGACCCCCTACCAAGAGTTTGTGCCTTGTACTCTTGTCTTGGTTTAGGTGTTGGTGGAAACCTGCCTGTTGATGCTGCCGTCTTCTGCGAGTGCTTACCTCCCAACTCGGGGAATATCTTGAGTGGATTGGCCACCTGGTGGTCGGTGGGAACTCTGATTTCAAGGTTTGTCTCAAGTGTCTTCTTGATTTCAGCCCTTGCTAAAATCTTTCAGTATGCTGGCATGGGCTTTCATCCCCAACTTCTCCTGCGAGGACGCCGCCACTTGCACCAAGGCCGACAACTGGGGCTGGAGATACCTCGTTCTCTCCCTAGGTGCTATCACGATTGCCATGTGGGCTTGCCGCTTCTTCCTATTCACTTTCTATGAATCGCCGAAGTTCTTGGTATCTCGGGGCCGCCAGAGCGAGGCCGTGGCTGCTGTACAGGGGATTGCTCACAAGAACAAGACCACCACCTGGCTCACCGAAGAGGTCCTCAACGAAATCTGTGGCCACCAGGAGGAGCAAAAGTCCAAGGGAGGAACTACGATCGAAATCATCAAGCGATCGCTTGAACGGTTCTCCGTCCAACAAGTCGCCCCGCTGTTTGCCACCAAGCGACTTGCTCTCTCTAGTAGGTGTCCCACTTGTCTTCATGTCGCTCAAAGACTAACCTTTCTATAGCCGTCCTGATTTGGTTCTGCTGGACCTGCATCGGAATGGGCTACACGCTCTTCAACGCGTTCCTGCCTCAATTCCTGGGAAGCAACGCCTCGACATATGAGACCTACCGCAACTACGCCATCACTGCAGTCTGTGGCATTCCGGGACCACTTCTCGCCTGGGTCATGGTCGATCTCCCCTACTTCGGCCGTAAAGGCACGATGGCTATTTCGACCTGTATTACTGCTGTGCTGTTGTTCTGCTTTACCGCTAGCAAGGACCCGAACGTACAGCTGGTCTGTTCTGCGCTGGAGTCGTTCTTCCAGATGATGATGTACGGTGTCTTGTATGCCTACACCCCCGAGGTTTTCCCTGCCCCGAACCGAGGTACTGGAAGTGGTATTGCCAGCTGCTTGAACCGGATTGCTGGTCTAATGGCGCCGATTATCGGTATCTACGCCAGCAGCAACCCGCTTGCTCCTATCTATGCATCGGGCGGACTTCTCTTGGCCGCCTTCCTGGCGATGATTCTCCTTCCGATTGAGACTCGCGGCCGACAGGTTGTTTAAACATCTCGGAGAAGCAAAAGAAAAAAAACAAGAAAAAAGCCAAATAGAATAGAGAAGGGCATGTGAACTTCATTGAGGCTAGACACTCCGTTCGTTGGTGGTTACGTTAAAACATGGTGTACATAACTTCAATTGATTATAGATTCAAATTTTCATCGTACTACGGAAGGCGATTATGGGTATGCCAAGTCCGAACTCAGATCTTCGGGCGCATGAAGCTCTATGTGCTTTGCGACTCTTCCCACAAATAATCCAGCAGGTTCAGAGCAACTCTCGAAGAACGAGGTGACGGCCTGTGACGTTCAATTTCGTCTGGCGTTGTCATCGCCACGTCTCTTTCATCTGTGACGTTTGTTCGGACCTTCCAGCTTGTCTGCTGGCGCCATCCAATACCCTGAATATGTACTCACCTACTACCGGCTGGAACTTAAACCTATGCCCCGAGCCACCGGTGGCAACGCTGAACCCTCGATATTGGGACGATAGTCGATTAACCATCCCCATCTGGTGTCATGGCTGCTGTTAACAAGGTGAGTTTGAACAGACCATGCCGACTCTTTATGCACCCGAAGTCTTTTCAGGGTCATGGGTGGAACTCAATTGCCAAACCGAGCTTCATGAGCCCAGTTGATGGATCAGGTAAAAAGAAGAAACCATCATGGCAGACACCGATCGGCGGGTGGTTGCGCCATGCTTCCAGTTCCTTCGTATTTTCCAATTTCCAGTGTGCAATGGGATACCCCGTAGGGTGAATTTGCGCATTAAGACCGGGCAAGTTGAGCTTCGCAAGCTGCTCGTATCCCATTTACCAGAGTAAGCGAGATTGAAATGCCCTGTCGCGTGCCAGTACGTGCTAGTTACAGCTCTAAATTGAGCCATCACCCATTTCGTGCGGAGCGAGCGAGATGCTAGACTGCCTCACCATGGCTACCTTCTCTGACGGGCGAGCAGATAGACGTGCAGGCCAAACGAGATAAGGTATAGTTCCCCAGCACCATAAACTGGAGATCAAGTTCGCGCTATGCGTACAACTTGTTCATCTAGGCAGACACGTTTCTTCAGCTATGTGGTATACAAGCCAAGCTTCATCCTCGCCAAACTGGTGCAGTGACACTCGAACCAAAGTAGAAGTCGTTGACCAGCTTGCATGCCTCACATCCAGACTCCAGCTCAATATACAGCCGCAACTTGAGGTTCGAACCACAGTTCGGTTGTCCAGGATCTTTTCTTCTGGACGTAGTCCACCGGGCCGCTGCGGATGGATTTCACAAATGTCTGGAACCATGTTGATGTCTTTTGGTCGCTGTGAAGGGAAAATGGCTCGGAAGGTGCTCATTAATCATACGTGATATCTAAGGGCTATCAGCTTTGCTTAGTTGGTGGGAAATGAAACGATGCATATTGGCATGAAGGTCATCATCGATATTCCTTAGAAGTGTTTTTAGACTGCTTGATGCGAGCCCGAATCGTCGTCCCGTCCAGCTGCACGAGCGCATAGGTATAGCCGTTGCCACGCCAAATCCAGATCTTGCTGAAGTTTGATCTGACCAACATAGTCCTGAACCTGGTTGTTAGTAACGTCCTTCAAGTACAGCGGCCCAGTCCCAGACGCATTGACCAAAACAACGTGGCCCATATCCGGCGGATCAGCCAGGAATTCGGACCAGCCAGGGAGTTAACGGTCATTTATTTGAGTTCAAACATCAGAGCCTCAATCCTGGTTCTTCACTAGTACAGGAAGACTGGTGGGATGAGGCTAATTGACCCATACGCCATCCCAAACGGCGCGTCTAGAGGAAGTCCCTCTTTCCCCATGACTCCAAACCCAGGCATCCGGTTCCGGTACCACATCTAATCCAGCGGGGTGAAACCAATCAATTCCGCATCTCGACCCGATGCACGCAAGGCTCCCGGCAATGGCTGAGTGTAAGCTTACATCAGACCGAGGATGTATCGAGCTGTAGTCTTGTTGTCGCGAATTTGGCTCCAGGACTAGAGTTGCAGCTTCCGGACCTCAAGGTCTATTGGCGACTGAGTGTACAATAGCATTGAAAATTGAACTATCCTTTTCTATTTAGTGGACTCTGAACTCCAGCTTGCAGCTTCACGCCCGTGCCGCTAGAAGCCTCTCAGGAGGGAAGCAATCCGAGGCTAGGAGGGACTCAGCACAATAAGAAAACATGGACAGATGTAAGCTTGTGGAGGTATCGATGTGGAATTATGATACCTCTCTGACTGGTTTTTTGGAAGGATCAATGTATTGTCAGGTTGAGAATAGAATTTTCATTCTGGAGGGAAGGTCCGAGGATGGTGCCTCTGTGTATATATGCGGGCGTAGGGCTACCTTTCCATCCCAACAATCCTCTCACTCTATCTTGCCTTTCTGCTCACCAATCTCACCAAATTATATTGCTTATTCGGAATGGGCGGATCTTCCCCATCCCAGCCCCTCATGCTCACTGCAGCCGACTATCCCCTCCCAATGGCATACCGGGGGACCGACACTTTTTTTTTTTTTTTTTTTTTTTTTTTTTTTTTTTTTTTTTTTTTTTTTTTTTTTTTTTTCTCGACTGGCTGAACCCAACAAGGGAGTTTCTATCTTGCAAGAAGCAATCAGAGTGTTGGCTCCCCACATCCTTTTGCTGGAAGGGCGTTGTGACAGCCACAGCGCACACCGAAGGAGTGATGGAAATCCGCCCAACCCATGCTGGCGACCTGGCAACGCTTCCTCCTCTCTATATTGTGCATCCGTTGCCCTGTCAACGTCTACCTTCTCTGGCCAGTAGCTTTAATCCGCTGAGGTATAAGTCTTATGATTAGGATCGGAATGCAGGTCCTGCGCTGGCACCAGTCCACGTTGCCGATCTCCACACGTATCATCCTGTCATTCGCTTCCATATCAATGTCGTCCCGGGCATCATTCTCAGTCTGTTCGGAAATCATATGGACCTTGATGGCCCTGGATTTAGCACGCTCGCAGAGATGCTAGCTACATGCTATCGTCCAGGGCTGGGGCTGCAGCCGCCCGGGCATTCATAGTCACTGTTGGGAAAGCAGCCAGAACACAACGATTGATGCAAATCTTCATCCGGAACTTGCCGAGTTGCACGGTCCATCTCTGCATGACTGCGTTTTTCGTTTGTCCACTGGCAAGATCGACTGTATACGCCAGGCGGCCAGACATTTGTGGCTGCAGCATAATCATTGCGGGTGTTCCCCGTGTCTACCGATGACAAGTTGCTGCTATTCTTTGTCTGTTCCTGGGTCGCTTGCGCAGTCCCCTGGCCATGCAGGAGGGCCTATAGGTTTCAGAGATCTCTAGCAACCTAACCAAGGCATAAAGTCAGACTGAATATATTTAGAGGCGAATTTCGCAACATCAGAACAGCTTCCCAAGTGCTATGATAAGTGCTTTCAACTAGTTTGCGAAGGGTGTAACACAGGTTATGCACTGGCTTGGTCTTTTAGAGGATGAGAACGCCGCGCTTCGGAAGGCAAACGACAGGCTTAGCCGGCGTCAAAAACGAAGGAAAAAAGGCCAAAGGATGGAGGATTACTTTCTATATATGCTGGAGGAGGTATAATGTTGTAAAAAGGGGTTGATAGTCAGATACAGGAGGAATTATGCTCGAGTAGTGGTCGTAAGAGAACGCCTGAGAAGCGTGTGAGATGGCGTAGAACTTGCGGAGAGCTGGAACACAATGCGCGCTCCTGTTAGAATGATGATATAACATCTGAAAAAGAGGATGCTGAGTAGAATTTATTGATTACTTGCGTTGTAGCGGAATAACCTTGCTGTTTGTGGTCTAATGTTAGGGAAAGTGGTTAACTCGCTTGTGGACTACGTTGGTCTAAAGTGTACAGGGTGAACGCACACACACATTAAGAAGACCTCTCATCTCGATGCCCGATCTTTGAGAGCTAGCAAACCTATAATCCAAGCCATGAGGATCCCGGTGAATCCCATCGTAACGGTGTACAGAGCCATAGCGTCAATGCCATTGTGTATCATCCCGTCAATAGTATCGCTAGACTAAATCGTGTGTCAGTGAATAAGCTTTAGGGAAAGAACCTGTGGACATATCGTACGCTTGCCATGAAGATAACTCCACCAGGAATGAGACAGAACGACCAAAGAAGCTCCGTAGGCGAGGACGAGATGGCGACATAGAGGTCGGAGGCTTTAGATACATTATCATGTATGTAAGCAAACGGGCGACCGAAGCCGCACCTAAAAGGTGGCCCCATTGTTTGTGGACCATTGTCGAGACCATGGAAGCCTGCTCATGAGATGCCATAGATCTTCCCATGAGGAAGATTACCAGGGCAGGCAGCG
The DNA here is from genome assembly GCF_047715775.1 of Aspergillus undulatus. Lineage (NCBI taxonomy): Eukaryota > Fungi > Ascomycota > Eurotiomycetes > Eurotiales > Aspergillaceae > Aspergillus > Aspergillus undulatus. The sequence continues at coordinate 92,962 of NW_027396689.1, forward strand.
GATTCATCGAAACGCCGTTTGATTTGTGATGAGTGTGCTCATCCGTGATGCCGTTCGACCAACCCGGTACGGTCTGCATAAGTTGCCTTGTTTTCTGCTCACCAAGGCCTGTGACTCTAATGTATTCGACCAGCATACCGCACTAAACAAGCATCATTAGTCAACAGGGACACTGTATCGGTGAAACAGAACTCACTAGGCCTCCACCGATGAACAGAACCGTGATAGCGGCATGCTGCAAATCGCGCGCTGTCCACGCCTTACCCCAACCTGCTAAATGTTCCAAGAAGATGTTGGCAGAACCGTAAAAAAAGATTAACGAGCTCTCTACAAACTCAGCAGACAGCCAGGACTGCATCTTCGAGGTACCAGGTCGGATATTCCATGCCTTAACCGTGCCGTGTCGTGCCGCGTGTTGGCGATTTCAAAAGTCTCGGCTGGAAGTCCAAGTCCATGAGAGTATATCTTGCTTACCTGATAGCATTGTCGCTGCCAGCCATGCGTTAGTAGCAGATCTGCAAAAAGCACATGGAAACCAGAAGAGTTACCAATTGGCAGTATGATGATTCAAGAAAGGACCATTAAACTTGTATGAGCCTGGATTGCAAGCTGATGGGTCTCCAAGGTAAAGTATGTCGGATATGTCTCTGGGGTTTCCCGGTCATGCGACTCGCCATTGCGAGCTGCCATTTCGTCGTCCGTATGTCCAAACGCATCTAGAACCATGCTCAGTGTAATCACCACGTGGATTACTCTGATGGATACCATGTTGAGCCTCTTTGCTTGACTCGGCGGACACAGCAAGAACTTTGGCCGCGCTATGAGCAGCGAGAACTAGCCTGTGTAAGCAACTGCGTAAAGATGGCAACTATTGTATGCCTTGTAGAAAAACGATCAAGGTCGACACAATTAGTAAGAGAAGAAAAAAACTCGATATCCACTTTCTATGACATTCTCAAGACAACCCTTGGAGGATGATCGCGGCTATCTGCTGTTATATACCTTATGCATGAGGGATCTGCGCGGGTCACATCAACCTCTCCGGGCTTATCTTACACTCCGAGGAAATTTCGGAGAGAGAGGGCTTACGAGGTGTGAGACTCATTATTTTCCGGTTTAGCCCTGTGGAAGTTTGGGAACTTTCCGGCCTGCTTTAGTATAATTTTAGTAAAATAGAACTAAAGTAGTTTATAGATTGGAATTCTATATACAACCTGTGAAGGGCTGAAGTAAGACTTAAATTCAATCTAACTAGGCCACGAACTGTGTACGAAAAGCTTGGAGAAAGAGGAGTTCTCCAGGCGCGTTCTTCCTGTCAACATGCCACGGTCACGTGTGCGGGCGCTAGCCCGTGCCTGATATCGGGCACTGGCCCGTGACACAACCTTCATGTAAAAGAATAAATGACGTATAACTATTCGATTTCAAAAGCAGACGGAATTCAGTGCAACAGATGAAGCTTTTATACGTCTATCATTCACACCTTTGATTGCACCTTTCGCTGTGTCTTATAACTTTGAAAGCACATTCTAAAACAATAGTCATTATAGCACACCACAAGCCGTCTCGACGCATTCCGTCCCAATTCTTTCCCAACCTTCTCGATCAAACTTCGTCATTACCTGACCCCTCCGAGCTAAGCTAAAGCCTCGATCCCAAGCGACCATCGTCTTCGCCCTCGACCTTGTCCTCGCATGGATTTATGGCGTAACAGCTGCGCCATCATTCCTACCAAAAACGCCAACCTCACAGAATGACACCATGACGATGCTCCGCCACAGCAAGTCCGTCAAGGTCATCCTCTCCTACGTCTTCGACTGGGTCGTCCTCATCGCCGTCGGCGTCGTCTCCACCACTATCAATACTCTCTAGCCTTTTTCCCTCACCGATCCCAATATCTCATACGTTGGCCCTCATGCTGCGTCCCGATGATCTCTTTCCCAAACAGCTGAGTGAGCTATCTGTTCTAGACTCCCTTATAGTGAGTCTGAGACTGTGCCATTATGGCTTCTGGGCGTCCTTATTGGGGCCTTCCTCCTTGTTATGATCCTCATCGCCACCTTCGTCTGCGTTCCAGGCGCTGCCGTCCCTCGACACACGCCTGCCGGCCTCATCTGGAGGCACAATCTATGGGAATTCCACATCTGCACTCTGGGCTTTGCACTGCCCATATCATTGCATTCTTCTTCACCAAGGGCCGGAAGAACCTCTTTGGTCAGCCCCTGGCACGACCTCCTCGACCGCTGCCAACCCAACGTGGACAATGCCAGAGATCATGCCGTGGGCGGATTCGCTGGCGAGAGCATGGCCGGCCTGCTCTACTCTGCTTCCATCCGTCAGCAGGAGGGTTCGAGCATTCTCGTCGGCGGTTTCAGAAGCTATCCCGGCGGCCACTCGTCCGCTTCCGCCGCCGGCCTTGTCTACCTCTCTCTCTCCCTCGCCAGCAAGTTTACCGTGGCGATCTCCTTCGTCCTCCCTGGCGCTTCCTCCAAGGTCATCTCCCATGCCGCCTTCCCTTCGCGCATGGCCACCGCCGATCCGCTTCGTGATGGACTGGAAGGCTCTGGGGCCCCATTTCCCATATCTTCCAAGCCTGTCCAAGGACGCCGGGCCCAGAACAACGCGAAGTTTCAGTCGCTGCGCCACCCTTGTACCTGCTCACCATTGCGCTCGCGCCTTTTTGCTCTGTCCATCTACATCTCCGCTTCGCGCTGGTTTGACTTCCGCGGCAACGGATTCGACATCCTCTTCGGGCACCTCATTGGCCTGATCTCCGCCGTCTACTCTTTTCGATACTACCGTCTCAGCGGCCATCAGCTGAGACGGAATGCTCATCTCTGAGAATTAAGGTTCCCAATCCCGATGATCCTAGAGATACCCCCAGTCATCAATGCAAAGCCAAATACAGAGTGCGTTGCGGCGCTGACCATCAGCTCCTGCGGATGCGCAGACATAGTCTAGCCGGTGATGAAGAGGACAGCCCCTGGGATGAAGTTGCGCTTCGGCTTCCCACCGCGATCCCAGCTCAGCCACATACCGACCACGTCGGCGCACCACCAGATGATGCCTATAGTAGTGTGCTGCCAGTCGTTGCGAACCCAAGCAGTGCCCCAGTGGTGCTCTGTGAAGGTGTTGACGCAGCCCCATGCGGCGAGGACGCCGCTGTCGTAGAAATCCTGGGAGCGGCCGCTTCGCCGTAGCCAGACCTGGCCGACGAGGAGAATGACGGTAAGAAGGATGCCATAGCCGATGAAGGCGCTGCCCAGGATGAGATGCGCGGCGCATTGACCGAGATAATCGCCCTGACAAAAGCCCAACGCCGTAATCCCGCCAAACAGCATTTGCGTCCACGACAAGATCGGCACGAGCTTTCCCAGAACTGGCGAGGCCTGATCAGCTTGCGCACCCGCCCGCTGATCCCCTTCTCCCAGTGCCCCTTGAGGTACAGTCCCAGAACAGCCTGGGCGCCGAGCAGGATCTGGAGGATCTAGGCGCAGAAGGCGTGGACATTGTTGCCGGTGAACTCGCGGAAGTTGTGGGCGTGGCCGAGAAAGAAGCCGACGATGGCGAGGGCGGTGCCGAAGACTTGGGTCGCGACGTGCCATATATAATAAGAAGTCAGTGTCAGTATGTTCGCCGCGCTGCAATCGGCTTTCAGAAAGTGGTCGGTCAGGAGAGCATACGCCGAAGACCATGCCGATGGGGAAGACGACACCGTATGCGAACATTTGGATGAGGATATGAATCCGTATGATAGTACCCTGTTTTTAGGATTCATCAGTTCAACTCAGAAGCTTCATTTGCATCACAATGCGACTCTGGGATCTTGCTCTCACCGCCGTGATGATCATGCGCCGTGATAGCGGTTCCGAGCGCCGCAGCGCAGAAAAGTACCCTTGTCGCCATGCCCATCGCTTCGCCACGACCCTTGTCCTTCTTGTACGTCGTTGATCACAGAAAACAAAAATACGTAATGTTGCGGAAACTGAGAAGAAGAGAAGATGCCAAAAAAAAGTAAAGGACATAGCAACTTTCCAGGAATTTTCCGGACAAATTCCGAGAGAATTTCGGAAATTTTGGAGAGCTGACGAGGTGTGAGATGCAGCCCATAGCGTGGCAGTGGCAGTGCACGTAGTCGTTGACCGCGTCATCTTGCGTACAGAATATTCCACTGCTTCAAAAACTCCGGTTGCCTCTTTGAGAAGACAGTCACTCATCCATTCTTTTCCGGCTCGACCCTGCGGAAGTCTGGTTACTTTCCGGCTTCCGTATACTCTTGACGAAACATGAAGTGGTCTGCAGGATGGGGATCTGCGTGTGAACCCTGCACAAAGGCAAAGACAAGGTGCATCCGCTCACAGGGGAAGCTTCCATACATCCATCTTCTAGACACGCTTTCAACCAGAGCCTTATCTAATACAGTAGAGCGTACAGGTGCCCGAGTCTCAATATATCCTGCGCACAGCAGGTTCGCAAGCCTAGGAAGAGAAGACGTCGCCAAGCCTCGCGAGTGATCTTTGTGCTACCGAGCTCAAGCATGCTTGTATCTGATTTGTACCCAGGACCCTCCCAGACGTTGCGATTCCGCAGCTGGGACCCAAGTATGGTAGTATCAACGGCACCACAGACTCCCTTCAGAGCTGTGGGGCGCCTCCATTCCCAACCGAAGGTACCAATGCGACAGCCAATAAGGACTCGCGCAACGATGCAGCAGAGTCAGAGTCCAATGTATACGTCGTGCAAGTCAAGGCCGAGCGTACTGGGCCTTTCAGTGTTCCTACTTGGTTACTGGGGTTTCATCCATTTCCTACGCCCACCTGTACCTGCCCGGGGGAGTGGGATGGCAAGGATGACCCAGAAGCCACAGAGTCTGACGAAGCTCTTCTCTCGATTTATCGCACGCGGCTGAGTCCTCAATTTCCATTTGTTATTATCCCTGACGGTCTCACCGCGAGCGAACTGCAAAGATCCCGACCATTCCTCGCGAAATGATCAGGATGGTGGCTTCGCTACGAAATCGTCGGTCCATGTGGAATCAAAGCAGGCTGTTGTTGCGACATATCTCTGACTCAGTCTTCATGCGCCCCGATAGGTCCCTGGACCTCCTGCAAGCCATCATCGCTTTCCTCGGTTTCTATCATTACTTCTGTTTTGCCCATGGACACTTCAACAATCTTGCACATCTGGCTTCCAGCATGATTGCAGATATGAGGCTAGATAGGCCGCGAGCCAGGCAGCCGTTGAGAAAAAAGTATCCTCAAGGGATTGTTCCAGAAGAGCCCAGAGCAATGTCAAATGATGAGAGACGGGCTATTCTTGCTGTCTGGTACATCGACTCGAGGTTCGTAGCCTCCCCATATCCTGTGGACCATTATACTTCTCACATGATAGCTAACACAATCCTACCAGCTCTGCGGCGGCATTCAGGAAGGTAAACTCACCGGGCAGGCATTTTACTGAACATATGGAGCGACAGCTCCAGGAGTTGCAAGACGGACTTGAGTATGAGACGGATGAGGTCCTGGCGCAACTTGTTTGTGCCCAGCGCATGAATGAAATGATAGCCCAACTCCAACTGAGCGACCAGTCAGTCGATGTCCGGCCGTCTTCGAATGTCTGGACTGCCAATCTCGACAACCTCCTAGCTGGCTTGGACAACCAACGGGGCCGTGAGGGTCAACATAAACCCACCGCTGTGAGTAGACATCCTAGTTTGCCAACATATTCCGAGTTAACACGGTGGCACAGACTTGGTATCCAGCCATCGTAACTTTGCGCTGCTGCAACTTTTGGAGCCGCAGCTCGTGGATATGAGCCGCTTCCAAAATTACGAGGCAGTTGCTGCGTTACGCTATACGCCGGACTACTTTCACACAACCTCGGAAAGCAGAAAGGATGCAGCGGATACTGCACTGAGGACTTGGTTCGAGGACTGGCTGACCATACCGGTTTGCCATTTCTTTTACATGCCCATGTCGGGATACATGCAGCTCACGGACGCCACCATGACCCTTCTTCGTCGATCCAGGCTCACGCTGCTCGCTCGTGATAGGCTAGGAAACTCTTATCCTCCCGCGACGGACATGAATAACAATGGTACCTCTTCCACGAGCGTCAATGCTGGCAGCAGCTCGGATGATTTGATGCTCAACCTCCTGGATCGCCTTGCGTCGCGATTTGAAGAAGCGAGGATAGAAATGGCCGTAGCACACTGTTCCGAATGGGCCAATGACTTCTTGAACTTGGTGGCGTGGAAGCTCAGGGAAAGGAGAGCGTGTATCGAGAAGTGGATCAACATCATTGCCAACGAAGCACATGTCAACGCGCTGTCTGCCCGTCCTCGCTGGACAGGGTCTCTTGCTGCTATTTATGTTCTACAGCGGGGTCAGGAAGGATAGAGGCTGCACTGTCGCCGAAGTCGGTGACTTCAGCTGACGATTCAACTCGCAGTGATCCGCAGGCGATATCACATCTTTCTGTAGGCAATTCTGCATGGTCTAGAGACAGGATTTAGCGATGGCCTTGTGCTTATTTCGCTCATCCACAAGTAACTTCAATATTGCTCCTGGGTGATACTATCCTGGTTGAATCAGTGGCCTAAGTAGATGGATGGCCATCAACCACATTGGAATGGAGTTATGTTGAGCTCAAAGGGGTATTTATATAATTTAAGTAGCTACATCCATGCGATATTTAGCCTGTCCCCCAAAAGATTATGCAATGCCTTTGGCTACAGGATACTTGATCTATTACTCCTTTACTAGGACACAAAATTGCTCTAAACATGCAGTATATACTAAATAACGTCATTTGTAACCAAAATAACCAAGCCCTTCGCATTTGCGTGACGGCACTGGAAAAACCCGGTGGGAAAACCAATGTCAAGGGATTACAGACTCAATATTAACATTTATAGCACAAGCGGGCCTGGAAGATTCCAGGTACAAGAACCCTAGGCAAAAGAACATGCCTAATCAGAAGTCGACTCTCCCTCGAAAAGGCCGATTTGCATCCCCAAATAACGATCCTGGGCCAGCATCCGGTTTCGGTCCCAGTCGAGCGACCTCACGGGGAGAACCTTTGTTGATGGACACATACGCCTCAAACGCTGGGAATTCGTCAACCTTGCCCACAAATTCGACAAACTTATCGTCACGGTCAACGATCAGTGTTCCCGTCAGATCAATATCTGGTGAGCCTGTGACTAGAGGATTATTCCGCGCTGCTTGAAATCCGAGGATGACACTGGTGTTAGACCCTGTCAACAACGAAAACTTCATGCCGTCATTATTTTGTGTCTCTCTACCCTCCACGTCGCCATCTTCGCAATCAACCTCCGTGGTCTCGTCGCAATAGTGCTGCTGTGACCACCGGTAACCCTTGGGATTAATCCATACCCAGGCCTGAGAGCTCATCCTTGCTTTTGCGTCACTGGCGTTACTAAAGCCACGCTGGTCAGTCAAAAAGCAGTCGCCGACAATAGGAATTCCGCCGATCATCGTCATGTCGCTGTCCTTGGGATAGGATCTGGTAACCCCGGCAACGTTTAGTGGAATGAACGCCTTAATCCAAAAGGACATTACGACGCTATTATCCACATTCTCTTCCTCAGTCGACGGGACCCTCATTCGTCCCAGGATTCTTTGCCTGGCCAACCATCGGCGGCTGCGCCTGTATATCCGAGCTTCTCCTGCCAGCACTTGTATGAGGCCTGGTCGGCGTCAGTCCAGTTTGGGCCAGGACCTATGTTGTACTTGTCGCATCCTTCATCAACCAGTCGCATACCCATGGCTGTAATGATCGGGTCGGAAGGGTAAGACTTGAACCATTCTGCTCCTGGGAAAGGCGTGAACTTGTCACCATCACTCTGTCTTGGTAAATAGATGCCGGACACCACAGTAGTGATGGTCAAACTTATGAAGACGATCATGAATTTTATCATCATTTGATTGAGTCCCTATTTGGGGTGTAGACCACTTCTATAATTCACAGGTTGTTTTGGAGGGAGGTTTTGAATTTTAGAACATAAAAAGCATACAATGATCCAGGGAGAGGTAGTATTGTACGGAGATATATATTCACTGATACCTAGACTATACTTAGCCTGGTTTATCAAAAGCTGATTGCAAGGTGCATCATAGATATAACTTTAATGGGCATTATGCGTCATATAAATTATATTTGTAGACAAGAAAGGTGGCTCGTAGATTGGATTCAACCCTATTCCAATGAACCAAAAAGCTGATGTGGCTGAGCATATCACGACCGTCACGGGTCATGATCCCGAGCGCGGCGAGTGACGGAAACAAGTGTGGTTGCAAGTCAGCTGGGGTCGTAAAACCGGTCGCTCCTAACTATAAAATACTAAATCTGGTTTAGCGCGACGGTGACGGACGACTGGCGCTAACTAGGCCTCGTAATGGTCCGATTCAGGTTCCAAAGGTTGGAACCTCGAACCTGAACCTGAGGTTCTCAGGTTCCGACTTTTGGAACCTGAGTCGGATCGCGGTTCTATCAGGTTCGACTCAGGTTCGCACCTGATAGACCCTAAATTGCATAATTTTGCCAAGATCTTCCTTTTTCGGACGTATAAAATGATGATTTATCAAGATTATTTACTGTTATTTATATCTACTCTGGTCATAACAGCTACAGTAGTTATCTCACAGCTATTAAACACTCGAAATTGAATGAAATATCTTTGTATATAGAATTAGTTCCTCTTTAAACAGTATATCTAGCTAAACTTAGTAGCCTCGAGGCTCCTGGTGGTTAGTCCTAGTGAAAGTTGTGGTTAATATAGTGTATGAAGCGGGAAATATATATTCTCTACCAAGGGGGACTGTATAATCCTTGCTAACTCTTACTTAAATAAATACTAGCGGTAGTTGCTAGATAGTACTAGTCTACTCAAATATATCTCTAATCGTTACTTAATACTTATAGTGATACTACTATCTATGGCCCCCAGCTCGAACCAATTAACTTTGTTACTAAGAGTGTTATCACAATAGTAATATTAGAGCGTGTTATGTAGGTTAGGTTAGCCTTCAGGTTCTGGAGATAGTTGTCAAGGTACGGGCTCAGGAGTGTATTCAGAACAGAATAACAAAGTAGATACACAGGCAGAATGCAGGACCAGGCTATCAGACAGGTGCTTAGTATAACAAGACATTGCTTAGAGGTCGGGAACAGGATCGACATTGGAGTTGAGGAAATAACGGTCAACCAGGCGGTCAGAGCAGGCAGAATCTCGCGATCCTTATCCCAGGCACCGTGCCTGGAATGAGGGTTTAGGCAGGCGGTCAGGACAGACAGAATCGCGCGATATTTATTCCAAGTACCCAGGTACTTGAAATACACGTGACGTCGTCGATACTCATCCTGGGCACGGTGCCCGGAATGAGGCCCTGAGCTGGCACCGTGATAACAGTTCTGCCAGGTTCGGCCAGGTTCGACTCAGGTTCGAACCTGACAGACCCTGACTGTGTGGGGTTCTGCAGCTAATCACCGTGCTTGTAGGTAGGCTAGTTAATTTCAAAATAGATATATCCATATCCTCCTTTAGCTCGCGCCCATTACTATATACTTTATATTTCTACTAATTCTTTTAATTCTACTGTTGTGGTTTGCACAGGGGAAGAAGGTTTGAGGGGCAGAATGAAGCTGTATCGACTACACGCACGTAGCCTACTAATGAGCGGATGCCTTCATCTATAAGGTCTCTATCCTTTAGACGATTGTCTCTCTCCTTGATAGATACAACGATTAACATGATGAGGGGTAGACGCTCGAGAGTTGGAGTAGCCAAGCGGCTAAGCTAGAGATCACGTGGTCTCATACTTTCGTATCATCTACCTTACAAGGCTTCCTGTAAGTCTTTTCTTCCTACTCCTTATTAGACTTTACTACCTGAATTTGGTTATTCACTATGTCACAGAGTCAAATCTCTCAGTTCTCCGACTATTATCCCTTATCTGTCTTTGAGGATAATCCTTTAGATAGT